>NC_049979.1:2125016-2142669 GCF_000003815.2 Branchiostoma floridae
AGCTGCCGCCCTGCCCCCTCCCCCTGCCTCCCCGGCCGGCCACCTCCCCACCCTCCAGGAGACGGAGCCCCAGATCCACCCTGAGACGGGGGAGTGGGTGCTGAGCCCCTGGGACGTGGAATGTCTGGCCGTGGGTGCCGGGATCCTGGGGTGTGGTGGTGGAGGAAGCCCAGAGCTCGGCAGACAGCAGGTTTGTTTCTTTCTTTCTTTGTTCGTTCCGCATAAAGCCATTGTTGGGTCCTTTATTAGAAAGTAGATTCCCTCATTTTAGACACATGAGTAGCACTTACAAGTTTTTATTCCTCATGCGTTTTGACAAACCGACCATAGCTAAACCCATACAGTCCTACATTTTCACCATTACAAAGAAGTGAGAAGAACCCGAACTTCTGTATTAGACAAGATTTGTGATACTTTTATATTTATATATATACATGTTTTGACTTGTTGTGACCTGTACATGTACTTAGCTCGGTTGGGCAAAACTGTACAATAAAGGTCTTCATTCATTCATTGTGTGAATGACATCGAAAATCTATGCCTTGAAAAAAGGTTTTCAGGCAATGCAAGATTGCAAAAAATATTGGACGATTGATACTGACGTTTTAGAACGCTCGAGTCAATCCCAAAGTCAAAGAAGAAGGCATCCTAGGACATCTCTAACCAAAGCTGGACACACCTTAAAGTTTTCACCTGAGTCAAATAGGGCAGTAGAAGTGCCAAAATTCCTCAGGGCACAACATAGGGATCTGCTGGGGATTTTAAACCAGAACAATTAATAGAGTTTACATCCCTTAACCATGGGATCACCTCGCCACCCTCTGCAGGCACTGCGTGCACTGGAACAGGGAAGGAAAATCCGAGTCATCGCACCTGAGAGGTGAGGACCTGAGTTTTCTAATCTTCTGTATTTGGCTATTTTGGATGTTACCTTATCATAGGCTAATACTATAATAAGGCAACATTGTCTTTGCTTGAATAACAATCAAAGTCCCTTCTTAATTTAATATAATTTCGAAGGTTACTCCCTCTGTAGAGTCTCTTTCTCTTTTTGTATCTCTTTCTCCCTCTCTAGAACAGTGCAGTAGAAATAAGACAAGGAACAAAACACAGCGAGTGTGTACAGGATGTCCTGTCTACAGAAAGTTCCGTTCAATCATCCAATCCAAACTATGTTCTTGAACCCCAGACTTGACATGACCCCAGCCCTGACTGGTACCGTGGCGACCGTAGCCTTTATGGGTGCTCCCACCATCCAGCTGGAGAAACTGTGCAGCGGGACCGAGACGCGGGACGCGCTGCGGTGTGTGCAGGACTTGTACGCTGCCGGGTACAACAACGGACAACTGTCTAATAAAGGTGCTGTTGTCAGAGTGAAAAGTGAACTGAAACCACTTTAGCTCAATAAATTCAATGAATAATTGAAAAAAAACATGATCATACTCTTCCACAAGTCGTGAAAGAAAGGACAGCCGCTATGTACAGTAGTCACAGGTTCATCGTACCAGAGAAATTCCCCAGTTTTTGTCAAGCACAATGACCATGGCCTAACGTCTCATCCTAAGGACTGCAACCCTTTCCAGTAGCGTGCAAGACGGGTGAGCAAAAACAGCAGAACTCTAGATCCCCAGACAGAGTCACTGACCAGTTGACTTTATGCTACATGTAACTTTGCTTGTGAGAGGTAGACAAATATTCTGAAAGTAGGCCTCAAAAGGGAAACAATTTCAAATCTTTTTTAAAGATCTTTGTGCATCTGATTTTGGTGCTAAGTAACATCAACATTCATTACAAGAAAATAAACAACTTAGTACTACTACTAGTAAAAGATTTAGTAGGTCCACCGGTGAAAAGCCACTCTTGCTGATTTTTGCAACATAAAGTGAATGATTAATAAATCATCATGCAACTTAAGTGTAACTTAAGCTGTCCATTGATTCCCCAGATGGCCTGGAAGTGAAGCGAGGTGACGGTGTGACGTACCTGGATGACTACCGGCCTGCACAGACGGACACACAGACGGATGCAGACCAGGGGGTCAGGGTTGTCGCGGTGATGAGTGCCGAGATCGGAGGGCTGAACTCCATGGAGCCGCTGGTGGTGGGGGCGGCGCTGGACCTCCCCGTGGTGGACGCTGATGGGATGGGGAGGGCGTTTCCCGAGCTGCAGGTGGGAGGAGAGAAATGGTCGATTCCTGTCTGTGAACAGCAAACAATACAAACCTGCTGTTGCAATCTGTGAAGGGCGTCAAACTGCATGACAATATTGTGTATAATCCCCTTGAGAGGAATGCACTGATGGACTGTTTTTCTATCATTATCCGGGTGTCCTTCCTATTCCAGCTTCTGTTCCAGAAGCTGGAACACAGAACAGTCTGACATCCCTCCACATAGAAAAGTTGCATCCTTCTGTCCTGCATTATTTGGAGAATCAAATATTTATCAGAAGCAGACATTGTAACTGGCATTGAACCTATTAATGCTTGCTCGCAGGCCCATTACCATGCATATGCATATACATGTGACTCAAAGCTAGTCAGAAATCTTGCCTAGAAATATTATAATATTACAATCACTGTATAATGTTAGGCGAATGTTGAAATGGCATTCATGCCATAGTAGCCAATGTACCTATATTATTGTGTTGATGTTGCCCTATTCCTGCCCTGATGTTGTCCTATTCCTGCCCTGATGTTGTCCTATTCCTGCCCTGATGTTGTCCTATTCCTGCCCTGATGTTGTCCTGTTGCTGCCCTGATGTTGCCCTATTCCTGCCCTGATGTTGTCCTATTCCTGCCCTGATGTTGTCCTATTCCTGTGCAGATGTTTGGTCCATTCATCTGCGGCGTTGACCCTTGCCCTGCTGCTCTATCTGACGACAAAGGTCAAAGGGCAGCCGTGCTACAAGTCGACTCTGCCAAACATCTCGAAAACCACTTCAGGACCGTTTGTGTCAACATGGGGTGAGCCTAGAACTATCCTGTCTTTTCAGGGAAGATAGTCTAAACGTATTGTTTAAGATAATTTTTTTTAAAAAGATGGTAAATGTCATCATCATTAAAGGGTATTTGAATTTAGAAACAGTTAAGCCAGAGAGTAACGCTAGTTCACCTTTATCCGTTGTGTAACCTATATCCGTTGCTTTTAAAAACGTGGTATTTGGGGATATCACGTCGACGGACGTTGGTTTAAAATTGCAATCAAGAGGTTCTCAAGTTATGAAAAATGATGTCCACAAATATCCGGAAACACAAACACACACAGAGACACACACATAGACACACTCAAAACTATACCTCCATTTTTCATGGAGGTAAATAGATGTTCTGTGGCGCGTTGTCACACCCAATCCCTCGATCTCGGAAGTTAAGCAACGTGCAGTCCAGACAGTAATTGGATGGGAGACCACCAAGGAAGACTGGACATAGCCGGGTCATACCAACATACTTCTTTCTCTACTAAGTAAGAGGAAGAGTATGGAAGCTAAACACACTTCACTACCAGTGGACTAGCCCCCTGCTGTAATGAGCTATATGTGTGACCCAGGGCTTTGAAACGGAGATGGGTGCATGCCAGGCCTACCCATCACAATGTGATGTATGGCAACTTATGCTTTAGCTTTAGCTTGGATCATCTAAAGAACGTTGTTCTCTGAATCCCTGTGTATCCCCACAGCTGCAGTGCAGGGGTAGCTTTCGCGCCGCTCACCGCCGCCCAGGTCCGGTCCTCATGCATCCAGTACTCCCTCAGCCGCGCCTGGCGCCTGGGCCACGCCGTTTTACACGCCTACAAGAACGGCATATCGCCCATTCAAGCTGTACTGCAGCAGGAGAACGGCAGACTTCTGGCCACGGGAAAGGTCAGTAATTGCATAAATCATCAATCATCATCATCATCATCGGTCGGCTGCAGCGCAGGCGACTGCAAGCCTTCTCCAGTTCCGCCTATCAGCAGCGAGCTGGCGAAGCTGCCTGGGGGTGATCTGGCCGTGATGGTCTCCCATTAGCCGCTGGACGTACTGTAGATAAGTAGTAGGTTGGCGTCCCCGTCTACGTCTGCCATGAGGAGGGACGTAAAGTGCATACAGACTGACAGGCTCATCCTCAGGCATACGCAGAACGTGTCCGAGAAAGTTCAGCTGCCTCAGGCGCACGTGTTGTATCAGCGGCTTTGTTTTGGTCATATCGTAGATTGTGCTAAATCATCAATACCTGGGTCAGATTAACACTAACCTTTTCCTTTCCACCTAATAGTATGGTAAGCTGTATGACATTTTGTCCAAATTTGTGACAACTAAGTGTTCTTGCGCCCCAGGTCTCAGATGTCCAGAGGACCACCACTGCTGGGTTCGCCCGAGGGATTCTGAAGGTCGAGGGGACGGGGGATTTCCTGGGGGAAACTCTCAAGGTCGACTTCCAGAACGAGAACCTGGTGGCAAGATTCCTGAGCGACAACAAGGTGGGAATCACGGCCATAATAATGAATGGATGAAAGAAAGACTTTTATTGTACATTCATGTCTCATTGGGCAAGGTACAGGTCGTTAGTAGTAAGTAGGACTAAGGCCCAATCTATACACAGTTTTTGCCGAGATCTGTGGAGATGTCGGGAGGGATCTGGAACATTGGCCACGGGACACCCATGGCGCTTTCAGTCATAAACAGCTATATAGCCTAATGAGCCCGCGTTATATGCTAATTAGCCCTCCCGAAGTCTGGATACATCCACACGCGCGCGGAAGCTGTCAGGGACCCCTGCCAAGCTATCGGGGACCCCTGCTAAGCTATCGGGCGAATACTCCGGACCTTTCGGGAGAAATTCTGCCGATATCTTTGTGGCGATATTGCAGTTCCATCTATACGATGAAAAAAAGCTGTTGCCAAGAGGTTTTCGGCTCGCCGATATTGAGAAAAACCGTGTCTAGATCGTGCACAACAATACACGAGTTCACAGGATTGGCATGACGGGATTCAAACCCTAGACCGAACACACTGCAGTTATACCGCATGACTCCACAACACTTAGATCTACAAGACTCTACGTAAATGACCATCCACCACATGCATGCCAAGTAAACCAACTTTCTAACACAGTACACAGTGACAGGCCTTTGTACCAATTGTAGTGCTGAACTAACCTGAAGCCTTTCTCCTCAGTTGTGACTGATTTATTGTCTTAATGTCATGTGTACTTCTGCAGTAGAAAATCCCAGTACTGTACTAAATGTACGTTGATGTAGGTTAGACATCCAGGTAATAAGGTACGCCAAATAGTAGTTACTCGAGCAACTGGATATGGTTTTGGAAACGGTCAGACTATCCAGCAGTTTTTGTCAGTGAGGGTTTATATATCCTAGCTGTGAATTGATGTGTAAAAATGATCTAGTTGAAGAACAGGTTTATTTTAACTATGAACATGTACTACCTGTAGTTTACAAATATTGAAAGACTTACTTTGTTCTCCCCCCAGGTGGTGGCGTGTGTTCCCGACCTTATCACGATCGTGGACGCCGACTCGGGAACTCCCATCGCCACCGAGGAGCAGCGCTACGGGCTGCGCGTGGCCGTGCTGGTTCTCCCCGCACCCCCGCTCCTCTGCACACCTGAGGCGCTGCAGGTGGTCGGGCCGCAGGCGTTCGGCTACCCTGAAGACGTGATCTACTCACCTGTGGGAGAGTACACCTGTAACAAACCTGTCCCTCCCCGCCCCCCCTCTCCTCTGCACACCTGAGGCGCTGCAGGTGGTCGGGCCGCAGGCGTTCGGCTACCCTGAAGACGTGATCTACTCACCTGTGGGAGAGTACACCTGTAACAAACCTGTCCCTCCCCGCCCCCCCTCTCCTCTGCACACCTGAGGCGCTGCAGGTGGTCGGGCCGCAGGCCTTCGGCTACCCTGAAGACGTGATGTACTCACCTGTGGGAGAGTACACCTGTAACAAACCCGTCCCTCCCCGCCCCCCCTCACACCTGAGGTGCCGCAGGCGTTCGGCTACCCTGAAGACGTGATCTACTCACCTGTGGGAGAGTACACCTGTAACAAACCTGTCCCTCCCCGCCCCCCCGCTCCTCTGCACACCTGAGGCGCTGCAGGTGGTCGGGCCGCAGGCCTTCGGCTACCCTGAAGACGTGATCTACTCACCTGTGGGAGAGTACACCTGTTACAAACCTGTCCCTTCTAAACCTTAAAGTGTTTCAGACACCAATGACATCAAAGTGCAATATTTGTCTGATTAATTTCAATGGTAGTTGAATAACCCTAGACAATCTTCGTAAGCGAAGCAGAGCTGAGAGAGACATTCAATGATAATAGCTATACTCACAGATCATAGACATTTGTTACTAGATGAACACCCTTCTGATGCTATTGAACATCAAGATATCAAAGATTTGTACTTCAAGCTTTTGATTGTTGACGCCAGGTAATTTAATCAAACTTGATCAAAATAATTAAAATTGATCATTCCATCCATGACGTCACATTGGCCACAGAAGCCGTTTCGGAACCTGACACTGCAGCTTGGAAAAAAATCATACTTTGGGGGAGCAAATTGTAGAAAATTTCATGAACTTACAACTTGTGCTTATCTTGAAAATGCCAAGATGCTGATGAAATCAGAAAAAGGCACTCTCTATATATTATATTTAGCTCCCCAAAAGCCTGACCTATAGAAGCTAAGGTGGCTAGGCCATCCTACATGTGGAAAGAGAAAGGGGGACATTGTGGATATGGAATCCTATTTTTCATCCTTCCTTTAGAAAAAAAATCTGTACAGAAGAGGTAGTTGCAAGAGCAAGAACAAAATCAGAAATAGTTTCTCTTTTACAAGATTACCAGATCAAGATATTAGAGTTAAACATGTTAACCTTTATTGTTTAGTTAAGTAGAATTTTAGCCTTTATTGTTTAGCAAGTAGAGTTTTAGCCTTTATCGTTTAGTAAGTAGAATTTTAAGATTTATGTATTTCCTTTGTGTAGTTTATACATAAGCAAGTCATTGTACTTTTTGTTGTGTAAATAAAGCCTCTGTATCCTAATGTCCTCTGCTCATTTTTATTTAGGCAGAGCATTTATCTATTTCTGGGAAATGCTTGTTTACCCATGGGTGCTAAGTTATGTACCAACAATTGATTTATAAGACTTTAAAAGTAACATTCTACTTTACCCATTCATTTTATTGAAGGGAATTACTTGTTTTTAGGAACTGTGTATGAAGCCCATATTCATTTGAACTGAAACAATAGGCTTGCACATAACAACTTTATTGTATTACTGTATCCTCATTGCAGTGGTACATTATAACTTTGACCACAACATGAGAGTCCTTTTATCAAGAATGTTTTAAATGTACCATATTGGCAACACAACAACTTATTACTGAATTTAAACTAAGGACACACAAGATATGCCATTCACCCTTCACAGTCAAACCTGTAGTACAAGTGACCCCTAAGACCACTTTGCCATTGTGACCGCTTGCTGGTGATTTTTTTTCCCATTGTCAAATGCAACAAGAATCCTGTCTACATAGTAAACACCTGTCCACATCATATTGGTAACCTGAAGAGCCTTCTTGGCCAGTTTCGACTGTACTGTGCTACAGTTTGCACAGAGACTGCTAGTAGTAAGAGTCACTGATTGAAAAACATTTCATCAACTTACAGTGTGCTTGTCTTAAAAATGCCAAGATGCTGATGAAATGAGAAAAGGGCACTCTCTATATATCATATCTAGCTCCCCAAAAGCCTGACCCATAGAAGCTAATGTGGCTAGGCCATCATACTTTTCGAAAGAGAGAGGAGGATAATATAAATTTGGAAGAACATTTTTTATCCTTCCTTTAGCAAAAAATCTGTACAGAAGAGTTATAGTGTTATTTGATACTGCTATTGCGTCTTCTTCTTCACGTGCGCGCAGTCCAGCGCCCCCCTGATGACCTTGAGCTTGACCCCTGGCAGGTCCTGCGGCCGCTTCCCCTCGACAAGCACCACGTTGTGCTCCTGCAGATTGTGACCCTCCCCGGGGATGAACGCGATGGCCTCGCGGCCCGTGCTCAGCCGGACGCGACAGCACTTGCGGTTGGCCGAGTTGGGCTTCTTGGGCTTGCGGATGAAGACCTTGAGTACGACGCCCTTGAGCTGCGGCCGACCCTCCGTCCCTTTCAGCTTCTTTGGTTTGGGCTTGGGCGGGCCCCGGAGGTGTAACTGGTGCAGGTTTGGTGTTCTGTACTTCAGGTATGTCCTCGTGGGGGTCAAGAGTGGGCAGGGGGGAGGGGATTTCAGCAGATGGCTGCACAGGCCAGATAAAACTGGATCTGTGGAGGGAAAGTAAGGAACAACTAATGTCGATGAATCAAGGAAATAAGGATGGCAAATAACAATTAGTGAATTACTCAAGCAACTGGATATGATTTTGGAAACTGTCAGATGTTTCAGATTGCACCCATTATCATTTTGTCAGTGACACTGAAGAGATCAACGCCCATTCCTCGTTAACTGGGAAAATTGGAGGTAGAAAATTGTAAAAAATAAAGTTGTCCAAAACGCTTACCTGCTGGTATGAACTTGTTACCACTTATATCGACTATCTTTTGCTATTTTTGTCTGGTGCTAACACGCTTAATTTTGGAGATATTTGATTTTTAGTAGGCCATGTCATCTTTCCTACAATTTCGTAATAAAGAGCATATTACTACACAGAGAAATGTTCCAGCAAGTAATAGTGGATTAACAACAGCCAAATTAGCGCATTTTCCAACCCAAAACCTTCAAATTACACGCCAATGAGAAATATTTAACCGCCGTGTCATTTGTTTCGGAATAATGATCAAAATTACTAGCTATTAAGTTTGCTACATTTGTATAAAAGTAAATAAATGATTTTTTTTCTGATATGAAGACAAACCGCTTAATACTCCTTAATTTTCACCCTGTAGGATGGGATAAGAGCGATAGAATATATTTATGAAAATGGTTGGAAGCAGGCGATATCTATTCTACAGGTAAATGCCAATGAACTGTGGTAACGTAAATTACAGAATCTCTAACATTTGGAGGAAAGCCGAATAGTGTACATACTGGCTCTATTTGAACTGATCAGGTCATGTTCGTCTATAATGCTGGACCTCTTATCTTCATGTTGCTAACTCAGAGTAGCAAAAAAGTGTAATCTTTGTTATCCGGAATACCCGTATAATCTTGTTCGTCCTGTACCCACCCGGACTCTGCGGAAAGACACCCAAGATATGCAAGGTCTCTGTCTTGGCGGGGTCTATTTAAATACATGCTAAGTAACAAAGGATTCACGCAATCACACGCTCTAGGTCAGAACCGCTTCGTCCTCGCGTCCTTTAATCAAGTCTTTGGGAATAGCAGGACATGATGCGAGGGCAACATGCACCAGATGGACTGGGCCTTTCTAGCACAAGCTTTCGATATTGGAAAGACAACAAACTAAACACTAGTTATCGCACTTCTTATAAAACATTTTTTAATGTCAGGACAATCTTTGTTCGTGGAACAAACACAATGTCACATCAATATAGAATGAATGTGCTACCTAACAAAATGTCCATCCATACACCTTATATCGTGTGGTTCAATAATACAGGCAGAAAGAACTGTGTAATGTGAGGCTTTTGTTGATGAGCAAGGCTATAAACAACAGTGAATTTTCCAAAAGAGAGCTGCATGTGTAAAGGCACTGGTCTGTTCTACAGTTATCCTGGCAGCCTGTCCCTTTATACTAATGCCACATGATTACATGACAAGCCTGAAGTTATATAGATCTTGACTTTATAGAGTGGGATTGGTTTCACAAATAGCTTTCTGCCTTGAACCATGTGTCTGTCCATGTTAAACAATTCTGTGCATCAATTCTGTGCAGTCACGACTGGTTGAAAGAGTAGTTTGCTTCTAATTAACAAGATTTCCAACCTAAACCAGCAAAGGTGAATACTTCGGAACATCTAATGATAGTGAAGTCTTAACTCAAGTTAGCTATTAACTTCTGCAGCCCATATGCTTTTGATCATGGAGCTTAAAACTCAATGACAAGTCCTCAATGTAGATAACGTGGCGCTAGCGTAAATCGTGTCGCTGATTTACCGCCGTCTGTACGTAAAGGGGTCCACTGTGTAAAACGAGAAATATTTCTGTGACACGAATCTTGACTACATTGACCTTCATAATTAGCTGATCATAATCTCTGTTGCTATTTAAGACAAACATGCTTGAAACGTACCTTACTTCATCAGTCAGTGTTGAGCATGAATTTCTGTCATTCCAGTCGTGTGATCTTCAAAAAGCGCGCGAAAATGACGACAAACTTGGACGAGTCTACTTTGACAACATGGGTTTACTTTGGTTCAGTCCAACCCAATATACATTTATTGAACTTGGCACTATACATTCCGTGTAATGTTGATTATTGAAGCATCAGATATCAATATAAACACCCGCATCTTTCCAAGTTGGTGCATGTCAGGTTTATCATTTGAACATCGTTCCTATGAGAAATGAAAAGTCCCAGCATCGTAAAATTCACTGAAACACAAACATATAAACAGACTGCATTGTGACTCTATGGCAAGCCAAGCCCACCTACAGTAACATTACAGCAGAAAATATGTCTTTGGTTGATGTGCTCTTGCTGAACATCCGATGACATGTTGAAGAAGAAAAATGGTAACGTAAATTATATGGTAACGTAAATTATATTTATGCTTTTAATGATAAATAAAATTTTAACAAACAGCTCTGGAAAGACTAACTCTGCAGGCAATTACTTATCTGGGAGCATTCTTTCCTATGAGTACAAAAGTAATGATCTTTCTATAATTCTAAGGGACTTATTATGGTAACGTAAATTATATCAAAAAAGTGACAAACGGCCTGAGATTGGCGGTGATAGTCATGTTTCCAACATTCGTGTTTTATGTGTCCTGTCATTTGTTTGTTACGCAACACCACTGTTTAGCAGATAAAACAGTGAAAAATTATCGGAAAATGTCTTTTCGTAAGCGAATTACACCCAACAGAAGTTCGGTAACGTAAATTATACAAAAGTTGGAGACAAGAATAAAACGGCATCTGACGTAAAAGGGTCGTCTGCTGGACATGTTCATCAACACGTGACAAGCCGGCCTAAGTGGTTGATGTAAATTATGACTGAAAATTTAAAGAACTAACGTCTTTTCATTATCAGAATGCCATGATATTCACCTTTATAGCATTTCCGACACGTGTTTTTAGCGTGTTTCTAAGCAAAACCTTACCCGGGACGACCAAAAGGCAAATAACAATGGTGGGAAAACATTGCTTAGCATATTACTATCATGTACTTGTAACGGAAAAGGGCAAAATACGTAGTCATTGTGTCTTTAAAGAAAACTGTGGCCCGCTGCTTATGTGCGACAGCAATTTGCCCCTTTAACGAGGAATGGGCGTCTAGTTGAAGAGTAAAGAATTGTCCTCAACGGCTTTGCATATCAATTTGTCCTAGTTAGGATATGAAACCTGCTCTACAACTAGATCTCTTCAGTGTCACTCCAGAGACACTTATGATTTAGCCCCGCCTATTGTAAGCTCCTCAGTTGGGCAGGCTGCTATAAGCAAGATTAAATCAGGCTACAAACCCAGTAACACTCCTCACCTCTTCCCTGCATGTGTCCTGTGGTTGCGGTGCTCCCTCTCGGCAAGGCTGCTGCCAGCCGGCCTAGTGCTGTCAACGATGTCCTGAGCCCAAGCATCTTCCTCAGGTTCTAGCTTCCAGGGATAAAATATACATTATAACAATTTGATTATAATATACAGGGTTATATGTCATAGTGTTTTGTTAACAATGTTACATGTATCGATAATGTTAACGTTATATCTATATCTGTCTTTCTCTATCTATATATATATATCCGATATATGTATACTCTCTATATATATATACGCGTATGTCACAGTAGAGATCACGATCCAGTAAAATAGGCGATTCTCCTAGGAGGAAAATCAGTAGAGATCACGATCCAGTAGAATGTGTCTATTATATATATATATATATATATATATATATATATACACTGTGAACTGCTTCAAAAACACGATTGACCGCGGGAGGAAGACAGCCTATGCAGTTCAGGTAAATTCAGGTAAATATATATGAACAGAGAGATAGATAGAAATATATATAGGCATTTCACAAAAAGTTAAAGCTAGACATGTTTCTAATAACAATAGAAGCAAAACACAATATTTTCATCAAGTTAGCCATCATAATAATTTGTATCCTACTACAGCTAACGTCACATGTAGCATTTTGGTCCCAAAGCTGGGTTTTCATACTTAGGTTGCCTTTATTTTAATATCATAATTATGAAATTCATACAAATATTTTAACTACTACTTAACTAGCTTGCTGGGACCTAGTCAAACTTCTAAAATGGTTTTAAAATAATGAAATTGAACATTTTGTTCTAAAGTTTCTTTCAGAGTACATGTGGCACGGGGTCTTTCGGAGTACATGTGGCCAGGATCTAGCCAAACATTTGCCCGTTCAAAAATATGTAGTTTCCAGCTCTTTGCATGCATGCTCGTTTGCCCCCCTCCCCCATCAGTCCACAAATGTCAAGAAATTGTGATATCTACGCCACACAAGAACACATTTCTTACCTCTATATTTTCATACGTTCCTTGTAGTTAGCACGCTGCCTATCTATGTGACGAAAATGTTGACAATTTCTTTTAACAACCGGTTGAAAATCCGAAAAAAACACGCAAGACGACCGCCGCCCTCCCCACGCCGGGACACAAGGTGACCTCTGACGGTGGGGTCAATATGCAAATGAGCATCAGCTGCCCTGGAGACCGGATAGCGTCTACTAGCAACCAAGATGGCAGACGGCAGCCCACCGCGATCTTCGGTCACACCAAAAGTCGCCCTGCAGTACTCCGAAATGTGAGTTTTTCTACTTCTTCCGAATTAGAGTTTACAGATGCTGATAGCTGCAATGCATTTCTGGGACCAAAAAGTTTTTCAAGTTTTTTGGGGGGCCTAAAAAGTTGTCAGAAACACCCCAAGTCAGGAAGTGATTCACCTGTGCATTGCGATACAGTAGGTAAGATTACAGGTAAACATTGATCACTTTTCGATGTATTTTGTAAACCTTACATTGTCTTTTAAAAACTTGCATTGAAATCTTACGTTTGTATGAGGATTTTCGGCTCAAATGCATAATGAGGGGATTTTTAATCCACTTGAAATGACACAATCGTTTGAAAAAAGTGTTGTGGTCGAAGTCGACACTGTTGCTATCCGCCTGCACGGACCCAAAGGAATGCGATCCTCGAAAATAACACTTTATCATAATACGGTGGGTGGTTAAGTACAAGGGAAACTGTATCGAGTTGCGCCACTGAAGAAATGTAAGGTTACAATTCCCTTTGATGGAACCCTTGTTGGAATGAAGCTATTTTCTGACCGGGTCGACCCTCGAGATTTTTTGGGTTGCCTGGTGCATTTAGGACACTAAGACAATATCATAAATCATTTTCCCTCGGGAACTCCTTGAACAAATAAAACCCAAACAGCGATCAAGCGATTTTTTGGTCTTTTCATGAAATATTTACTAACTTGTCGCCTCAATTCTGAAAGTGTTTATGTTACAAGAGAATAGCCGATTTCCAATGAATTGTTAATGTGTGCTACAGAGTGGGGTATCACTCACACGTCAAACACAATACAGCAGGCTCTCAAAGGAAACTCCTTTGTGACCAACAGAGGCTTCAGGACTCTTGAAAAGGTATATGCAGGGCGCGTGGATAGAATTACCGCACATCCTACAGTGAAGAACAGCTGTTCATTTCTTAACGTTGAAGTTTTCGTAGAAATTATGACGATACTAAAGTCGAAATAGAACTTGAATTTTCTTTTAAAAGTTTCTTTTTTTTAAAACCTTCTTAGCAACGTAAATAAGGTCGCGTCGTTTATTTACCTTAGAGCACAATAGTACACAAAGAAGTGGTCCCCATAAACCTGGAAGGACGCTTGGATTTGTACATTCTAACTCATAAAAGTCGAATAGCTCTATGAGTGTCAAGTAGGGCTGGGTATCGGTACAGCGTACCGGTACAAAACCGGTTTTTCTTATTGGACCGGTCCAGAAAAACCGGACCTGAAAAAATTAGGTGGACCGGATGTTGGACCGATTAGAAAATTAACAGATTATTTCATAAGGCATTCACACGTTTTGGCACTTGTAGATGGAAGAAAATAACAAGAGTGAAGAAGAGTAGAGTTTATTGTAATTTCTACCAAGTTTTACAGCCAATCGTACAGGTGCAGTTAGCGCTGTAGGGTTTTAAAACGCCAGTATGAGTCTAATACTCCACCAAACAGATTTCTTTTTAGTGAAATGGACCATTGATATGAGTCATACTGAATCAGGTCCAGGTTCAGGTCCGGACCTGGACCTGATCCTCTGGACCTGAACCGGACCTGGACCTGAATTTTCTGTACCGGTACCCAGCCCTAGTGTCAAGTATTGCATGATAGAAGCGATTTCAACTGTCGTATCAAGCTTTGCAGTGTCTTCGGGAACGATTTGGAATGCAAAAATTCTATAGCTAGTGCGTGAATCGGATTTTCCCAATCAACATTCAAAACTCTGCTGTCGAGACATGTAAAAAGGACGACACTGCATTTATTTCATTCATTCCCCAAGCAACTATGGGGTGGTCCACCAATCCAGCGTAGTGAGGGAGGGGCTTTCTTTCTGATAGTCTGGCATAGTTTAAGCAAGACGCCAATAAACAAAAAGTGATTTCCACAACCTAAGACAACGGTTGTCTCATTTTGCTTAAGATCTTGGTTACCTTTTACTCACTTTTAGCATCTGAAAAAAATGTATGCACACCTATGACTCACCCGCTGCAGCTAACATGGACAGGTCCGAACACGTGACCACATCACCGGTACACTTGACGTATGTTTGTTGACATAACATACGCCGCTGTGCCGCTTTTTACCAGCCCTAACAATAACGCGTTTTCTACCCTGATTCCGCAGCAAAAATCAACAAGAACACCGTGCAATCTTGAGCACATATTTGGCTAGAACCTTAGGATTTGAAGGTTTGGGTTCGAATCCCAATGCTGTGCCCTTGGGAAACACAGTGTACACCCATTTCCTCCAACAACTCAGGAAAAAATGAGTACCTAGATTCGGAACGCTGCTATGTATTTAGAGGTTGTTGAAACAATCAATAAACGTTATATATAAAAAAGATAAATGAAAAGATAACCTAACAGCGTCTTTCTTACTTCTTGAAGAAGACTTTGACCTCCTTGTCTTAAGACCTTCTTAAGATGCCATTCCTTCTCTCCACAGGTCTAAGACACCTGGAAACTTTCAGCACATCCCTAAGTGGTCGGACCTGCACCCCACCATCCCCCAGCTGTACGTGCCCGAGTGGAAAACAGACATGAAGAACAGAGAAGTCATTCTCAGGGTCAGTTGTGCTTCCTTCTTGAGTTGCAGTCTGGTCTTTGACAAAGAATGATTAATCTACAGTTTCTATACCTGACGTTGAAATCTGGATTAATGTCACGTTCATATTCGTCGTAAGCCATCGTACTATTTTGATGATGAAGAATTTTTAAGCAGGCTGTGAAAAAAAAACGCTGACGTCATGACAAAGAGCTATGACAGCATGAAGACAGCTGAATATAGTAAAAGTTCTTGTTAACACCATCAGGGTAGTACTCACACTGATCCATACTCGTTTCGATGTCTGTCAGACACCACCATCAGGGTTAGAACGACCTCTCTCCGTTCTTAGTAATAGCATAAATGTAGCCAGCTGTATGACTGTGATTGATTACAGTTGGTTTATCGAAAGCTGTAAGGAATATAAATTTTTCTTTACTGTTCAAGTATCTGAAGTGGGGAATTCTAATTCTACAACACATAGTCAAATAGTCTCCAAGCCGACCCTACGGTGCCATAAGATAGTATCAAAGCTGGCCAAGGTATAGCCGGCCAAAGGGAGTCAAAACCCGGTGCCGGCTATACTCCTTGGCCAGCTTTGATACTATCCTTTACTATCTTAAGTTAAGGCACCGTAGGGCCTGCTTGGAGACTAATAGTCAAATAGGATGCCGGGTTTTGATTTTTGCTTCCACCTTTGCAGGAGTGTAAGCAGGCTGGCCTGTACTACGGGCCTCACGACGACAGCCTGTTCCTGTTTGCGTGTGATGCGATGAATGTGATTTTTGCTTCCACCTTTGCAGGAGTGTAAGCAGGCGGGCCTGTACTACGGGCCTCACGACGAGAGCCTGTTCCTGTTTGCGTGTGGTGCGATGAATGTGATTTTTGCTTCCCCTGTTGCAGGAGTGTAAGCAGACTGGCCTGTACTACGGGCTTCACGACGAGAGCCTGTTCCTGTTTGCGTGTGATGCGATGGATGTGATTTTTGCTTGCCCTGTTGCAGGAGTGTAAGCAGGCGGGCCTGTACTACGGGCTTCACGACGAGAGCCTGTTCCTGTTTGCGTGTGGTGCGATGAATGTGATTTTTGCTTGCCCTGTTGCAGGAGTGTAAGCAGGCGGGCCTGTACTACGGGCTTCACGACGAGAGCCTGTTCCTGTTTGCGTGTGGTGCGATGAATGTGATTTTTGCTTCCCCTGTTGCAGGAGTGTAAGCAGGCTGGCCTGTACTACGGGCCTCACGACGAGAGCCTGTTCCTGTGCAAGCGGGAGCGACTGAACCACGGGGAGGACCGGCGGCGCGTGGAGACCAACTACGCGAGCCAGCCGGACCGCCGGACCCTGATCAACCCGCCGCGCTGGTCGCACCTGTACCGCCACCGCAGCACGCTCATGATGTTCACCGACCCTGGCTCGGACTAGGGCACGTTCTCTCCGCCAGGGGGCGCTGCTGCACGCTCATGATGTTTAGGCCCCCTTTTCCACCAGACGGTGATCGCCCAGCGCTCTCACTGCGACCTAAATAGGAAATGTGTAACCTTCGCTTTCACACTGGGTATATCGCACAAAACGTGAGAGTGTGACTGAGAAGACAACGAAACACAGAAAGTGTAAAACGATTCGTTTCTTTTCTATACAATTCGTTGATGGATACGTCAAATTTAAGGTCGCAGAGAGAGCGCTGCGAGAGCGCCGTCCTAGTGGAAAGGGGGTATTAGCGACTAGTTCAGGGGTTCAGGGTAGCCTTTACCTGGCCTTCCTATTCAATAAAAAGCCAGATTCATACATACCGTATATATTCAAGCCCGCGTGTGGTCGGTCTTAGCCTCTACCAGGCTCCACAGGTCGCTGGAAAAAAGCAGAATTTGGACAAAAATAGGCACATAACATGCCAGAGGAGCTAGTATGGTTTGGGAAATAGCTAACTCGTCTCGCATGATTTCTGTCTATATTTGCCAAATTTCTAATATATTTTTCCAGCAACCTGTGGAGCCTGGTAGAGGTTTAGACTTACGGACCTCATACGGACTTGAATATATACATGCACGTGTGAACCCACCTTAAAGAGTTATGGATCAAGCAAAAGAGCGAGGGGAGCCATGACACCGATGAGAGTTACTCTCCAAGCAGAGGTTAGGCTCCGGCTGTTTTTCAAACGTTTTTTTAGTCGTTTTTATCGGGCTTCTAT
>NC_049979.1:2158384-2160387 GCF_000003815.2 Branchiostoma floridae
ACTATTGCACACTGGCCGTGATAAAAAGTACATGTGTCTCCTATCGCAGGACTAACATAAAATAACATAAGTGGCTAATCCTAAGTGTACATATGTAAAAATGTAGATATCCGTACCCATGGTAACAACACATATTGATACACAGCAATTATGCAGAGAGTACAGGATAGTCCACCACAGTACTGTTACATTTACATTTGCTGTTATACAATTGAGTGTAGCACAGCATCAATCAGTAAACCCGATCAACCGACTAGGTTGTGATAATAAGTACATGTGTCTTCTATCACATGGGTAAGAGTACATTTGGTCAGCACAGGAAAGTTGAAACAAGTATGTCTACCAAGTACAGCTATTGCACAGGTGGTGATAAAAAGTACAATAGGTATTGCATAGGGAAAAAATCTTCGCACATACAAGCCTTTTTCTCACGTACATATACAGACTACTAGTATTATGTACAACTACTATACTCCATATGATTTCCATGGTTGCCATGGAATATTTATGATACATGTAGATGGTTACAAAACAACAAGTTATTATTTACAATCAAGACTTTATCTTTTTAACAATGGATGGTTCACAGTATGTTATAACACAGTAGACTGGACTTGACCTAGTTTTTAAGAGTAAGAGCATATTAAGAGCTAAAAACATTTTTAGTACCTAAGTAGATAGAAGTAAAACATTACAGATCATGCAGTCTGTTTTTGATTTCCCAGTTGAAAATGTAAGATAAGCTATAACCTGAAATGGGCTGTGGTAGCTTCCTAGAAAAGATCCATGTTTTAAAGATAACCCACTTTGCTATAGATATTATTTGTATTCTTCTCTTCAGATTGTTTTCATTTATTGGCTGGTTTACCTTTCCTAGTATAATCTCTTCAAAATCAATATAAGGGTTACTAGGGCTATAGGGTACAGAAGTATGTACTAAGTTCCACAGGTCAGTTAGCCTTTTACATTCCAGAAACATATGCTTATAGTTGTCAACGTGTCCACTGTCACATAATATACATATAGGAGTAATTACTAGACCAAATTCATCTTGTATTTTCCATTTGTTTAGTTTCTCACTACATGGTAAAATTTGATGAAGTAGTTTGTAATTAAGTTCTGCTATTTGTGTTTCTTTACATGAAGTTGTACCTAGCATTTTCCAAATCTTCTTCCAATCAAGAGAGTCTATATCAAAATTTGTCTGCCATTTCTGTTGGCAGCTTGGAACTACTGCATGTTTCTGAACGAGAGCAGTATAAAGTGATTTGCAGGATGTTGTCTTGATTTTCATTTTTGTTCTTGGTTCAAGCAGATGTGGGATTGGGATAACAGGATGTATTGGGCGGTCAACTGAGTCTATAGCACATTTAATAGAATCTTTCCAGGTGCTGGGTATAGCTTGATATAAAGTAATGCGTTCAATTAAAGTACTGGGTCTATGACTAAGCGTTGGGTGGTTATCTGTCGAGAGGAATCGTCCGTTTGGGAATAAGTCTTTCACATAGATGATTCCTTCCTTAATCCATTGAGGGAAGAAGAGAGTTTTACCCTGGGATCTCACATTTTCATTGCACCATATTATCTGGTCTCTAAGGTTATGGGGTTTCATGTCATCTACTTTGTCAGCTTTGTGATAGGATAGTATGACTTGTTTATAAAAAGTGGGAATATTGTTTAGGTCTGGGCCATCACTTTCAGTTTTAAAGTTCATGCCTAATATGAGGTTATTAGGGCCAAAAGAACTGAGGTATAGAAGGGGTAATGCTTTCCATCTACAATTGTCTTCTGATGTTAGCCTATAGATCCAACGTGATAGAAGTGCATTTTTCTGGTAATCTAGGTTTAACATATTTAGTCCTCCCAATTCAATGGGCTGGCTTATCACATCTCTTTTGATACTGTCTTTTTTACCTTTCCATAAAAAGTTGAAGATTTCCTTTTTCACAGTTGTAATAACCCACGGTGGTGTAACAATCATTGCCATGCTATGTGTTATCTGA
>NC_049979.1:2160683-2165325 GCF_000003815.2 Branchiostoma floridae
AAAGGCATTTTTCATGGATGCAATATCGGATACAAATAAGGTGGTGTCATCGGCTACTTGAGATATTTTACTTCAACAGAGTCATTAGAATTGTCTTTAACTTTTATTCCAGCTATATCATGTGCATTCCTAATATCAACAGCCATAACTTCTACTGCTAAGATAAAAAGAAGTGCAGATACAGGACATCCCTGGCGGATACCTTTGTTAAGTGGGAAGGGTTCAGACATCCAGCCTTGATTGATAATATTACTGCTGATGTCATTGTACATGCATTGCATGGCATGGATAAAGCTAGGGCCAAAATTAAATTTTTGCAGTACTTTCCACATGAATTGTCTGTTAATAGAATCGAAAGCCTTCGCAAAGTCCAAAAAGATGACCGCTCCAGGTAAGTTTTGAGTTTCTGTGTAGTCAATAATGTCTTTGATCAGGCGCACATTTTGTCCAATAAATCTTCCTTTAATATATGCAGTTTGGTCATGGTCAATCAACTTGTGTAGTACTTTCTTCAGTCTGTTTGCATATATATGGGCAAAGATTTTATACTCAGCATTCAGAAGGCTTATAGGCCTCCAGTTCTCTAGATACTTTCGCTCATTCTTTTTATGTATGAGTCTTATTACTGCACGTCTTTGTAGTACCGACATCTTCCCTTTGCTTAAGGTTTCTTGTATGCAATCATAGATAAGATCACCTATAGCAGGCCAAAACTTTTTAAGTAGTTCAGGTGGGATACCATTTAGTCCAGGGCTTTTGTTTAGATTCATGGCAAAGAGGGCTTCTTTGCATTCTTCTTTGGTAATAGTTTTGTCAAGAAATTCCTTATCAGATTGGTCTAGCATATTGGTGAGATGTATGTTTTGTAGATATTCATCGATTTTAGCATTGTCTACATTGTCTTCCTGGTAGAGTTTACGATAATAATTGGTACATTCGTTAAGGATTTCTGTGGTGTCTGTCACTTCCTTTCCCTCGATATACAAACAGTCGATTTCCTTTTCTATGCCTCGTTTTTTCTCCAGATTCAAGAAATATTTAGACGGTTTTTCCCCTTCTTCTCTCCATTTGGCTCGAGACCTAATATAGTCACCATGGGACTTTTTCTTGTAAAGATTTTCTAGATTAGATTTAACTTGCTTATAGGTCAGGATGTCTTCATTTGTTGGATTTCCATCAATTACAGTTGTGAGATGACATAATTGTCTCTCAAGATCTTCCATATGTGCCCTGTTTTGTCTAGCTTTCTTTGCTCCGTATTGTCTGGAGAACTCTGATATTTTTATAAGGCACATGTCTAGTTTATCTCTACTTGACTTGATGCTACTGTTTTTCTGTTCTTCTATTATATCAAAAACTTCTGAGACATACTCTTCATCTTCTAAAAGGGTCACATTTAGTTTAAAGAACCCAGGGCCTCTAGAGCTTCTATTGAACCTGAGCTTTAGAAAGACTGCCTGGTGATCAGTAAGAATAGCAGGTCTAATGTCACATTTTTCTATATTTTCTACTAGTCTTTTATGGATGAGCCAATAATCAAGTCTACATGCCACATTTTGGGCCAAGTTCCTCCATGTAACCAACCAACCAACCAACCATCCCTTCATTATTGCCTATCTATACCTAGGTGTTGTTTAAATCTCCCTAAAGATTAAAGGTTGTTTCGCAACAATGTCAGTTCGCAAACGCGAGTTCGCAGCAAGGCAAGTCGTTTCACAACAATGTACAAGTACAACGTACTTGGTAGGGCGTCGATGAAGGTTAGACATCCAGGTAATGAGATACGCCAAAACGCAGTTACTCAAGCTACTGGATATAATTTTGGAAACGGTCAGACGTTTTGGACAGCCATCTGGCATCTTTCGTCATGTCACTATCAGTGTCACTGTCAGTGTCACTGCCGAAAGACGCCGGATGGCTGTCAGAAACGTCTGACCGTTTCCAAAATCGTTGCTTGAGTAACTACTCTTTGGCGTACTTCGCAGTGGCGCTTACTAGTGCTATGGGACAAATCAAAGACGAGGTGAGCGACAACAGCTGCTGCAGATCATTTTATTCTGGGAAATTCTGACAATATGCGGTCGCTGTCGTTCCAGCCAGACCGACTCCTTCCCAAGTGATCACTGATCATCTGTAAGAGGGAAAAAGTAGAAGTAAAAATGTGGAATCAAATTCTGTCTTGAAGAAATGTCCTCCGAGTGTTCAAAACATTATGATTTGTTTGGCTCTTTGTTGGACGTACACAATCTGTAGTTTGGTAGCCACAGATGGGTAGTTTTTCGTTCCTTTGAGACACCCAGTCAGACATAAAGATGATAATATATGTTGCGGATGTTGCAAGTGCTCTTGCGGGTACGAATAGGGTCATAAAATGTCATTTCAAATAAAAGCATAATGTTGCCAAACGACTTTACCAAATGGCAAGCATGAGTATGTGTACCTTTACACGTACACATTTACACATTCAAAGATCCTGCACCCAGAATAAGGTGACTAAGATATCATGCCATAGATCAATCAAGTCACAAATTACCAACACAGCATCAGCTGAGATTCCGTATCGTGATCTACATGAGGTGAGCCGGTGTTAATATTTTTTTTGCTATTTACTTTTGGGCAGACGAGACAATGTGGCACTGCACTCAAGTTAAAACGTATATCAACAGTGGCACATACATGTACACAGTACAGAAGGTAAAGGTAGTCTTTTTTTTACCTCCCCCAACCCAAGTCAGGTACCCATTTTTACACCTGGGTGAAGTGAGGAAGGTTGTGTTAAGTGCTCTTCCCTAGGGCACAACGTCGGGGGCGGGGATCGAACTCGGGTCCTATACACGCCACACACGACGCAACAAGGGTATTGATTTAGATCTAGTTAAGGACAGCAAAAGCGAGATCATTAAGAGGAAATGAAATATGTCCCATACCATACTCTAAGCTGAGGTGGCCCGGTGTTGATCTAGATCTCAGAGTCACGACAGACTAGAGAAACAAGATTGGGGTGCCCTAACATCGGCCCCCGTCCATCCGCCTTGTCGTGGTGTGAGAGCCCGAATGTACCAATCTCCTAGTCCTGGGGTAGGTGGCACGTTCCTACTCTGTAACCTCGAATGAGGGGGTGGAGCTTGGGTAGTCGCTAAAGGATGGACCTTACCCCTCACCCAAGAGGTTAAAATGGGTTGGCGTAGGGTCAACTACCCTACCTGTAAAACAGCCACCAGTTACAGAAGCACCGATGATAAGAATCCAAAAACCCGTCATGGGCAAGGAAGGGTCTCCACAAAGGGGGCTTATGACGCAGGGCAGTGAAAGCCGCAAGGAAGCTGCAAGGCCGACTCCCCTTCTGACGCCCAAGACAACTATAAAGATAGGTACATGGAATGTAAGAACTATGTACGAAACAGGGAGGACAGCACAGGTAGCAAAGGAAATGAGGAGCTACAATATCTCACTACTAGGGCTGAGTGAAACAAGATGGCTACATACAGGCTGGGCAGCTGAGGCTAGCTACAGGAGAGATGCTACTGTACTCTGGGCATACAGAAGATGGAGCTCCCCATACAGAGGGAGTCGCCATGATGCTGTCACAGGAAGCACAGAGGGCACTCATTGGCTGGGAACCTGTCAACTCACGTATCATCACCGCCAAGTTTGCCACCAAGAAAAGCAACATCAACCTGAATGTCATACAGTGCTATGCACCTACTAATGATGCAGAGGAGGAAAAGAAGGATGACTTCTACCAGCGTCTCCAAGCTGTGTTGGACAAGAGCAGAAACAAGGACATCACTTTACTTATGGGGGACCTCAATGCCAAGGTAGGAGCAGATAACACAGGTCATGAGGAGGTAATGGGAATGGAAGGACTAGGAAAGATGAATGACAATGGGGAAAGGTTTACAGACCTGTGTTCGCTCAACCAACTGGTGATTGGAGGAAGCATCTTCATGCACAAGAGAATACACAAGGCCACATGGAGATCACCTGACCATGTCACAGAGAACCAAATCGACCACATGTGCATTAACCAGAAGTTCCGACGACTGTGGAGTGATGTAAGGGTGATGAGGGGAGCGGATGTGTCATCAGACCACCACCTTCTTGTGATGTCAGCCAGAATGAGGCTGAAGAAATACTCAGCAATCACCAACCCCCGCAAAAGATTCAACGTAGGACTGCTCAAGAATAAGGACATACAAACATCATTCAAGTTAAGCCTATCTAACAGATTTCAACCACTGCAGGAACTCTTCAAAGAGGAGGATACAGACATTGAGAACCAGTGGCAACAGGTCAAGAAGGGATGGCTGGACACGTGTGAGGATATCTTGGGCAAGAAGAAACCACAACACAAGGAGTGGATCTCCTACAGCACTCTGCAGACGTTGGAAGTGAGGAAGCAAAAGAAGGCTGCACTGAATACAAGCCGGACAAGATCAGAGAAGGCAAAAGCACAGGAAACATACACAGCTGCTGACAAGGAAGTTAAAAAGAGTATCAAAAAGGACAAAAGGGACCACTTTGAAGACCTAGCTAATCAGGCAGAAGAAGCAGCAGGGAAGGGAAACTTGAGAGACCTCTACATGACAACGAGGAAACTTTGCAGTAAATTCCTAACAGTAGACAAGCCGGTGAAGGACAA
>NC_049979.1:2165442-2175103 GCF_000003815.2 Branchiostoma floridae
AGAGCTACCCATCAACACTGGTAAACCCACAAAGGTAGAGATCAAGAAGGCCATCATGTCCCTAAAGAACGGAAAGTCAGCAGGACCAGATGAAGTGCCAGCAGAAGCCCTAAAAGCAGACATACAGAGCTCAGTCAACATGCTGCACAGTCTTTTTAGTAGGATCTGGGAGGAGGAGCAAGTTCCTTGCGAGTGGAGAGAAGGAATACTGGTTAAACTACCAAAGAAGGGGGATTTGAGCAACTGTACCAACTACAGGGGGATCATGCTGCTATCCACAGCCGGCAAAGTCTTCAACAGAATTCTCCTGTGGAGGATGAGGGATGCAGTGGATGCCAAGCTGCGAGATGAACAGGCAGGCTTCCGGAAGAACAGGTCCTGTGCTGATCAGATTGCCACCTTACGCATCATAATAGAACAGTCACTGGAATGGAACTCTCCTCTGTACATCAATTTCATAGACTATGAGAAGGCTTTTGACAGCATAGATAGGGACACCCTTTGGAAGATGCTAGGACACTACGGGATACCACAGAAGTTCATATCCCTAATCAGGAACACATACAAGGACATGAAGTGCAGAGTAGCCCACGCAGGACAGCTAACAGAAAGCTTCGAGGTGAAGACAGGAGTGCGACAGGGTTGCTTACTGTCTCCGTTTCTTTTCCTCCTGGTAATAGACTGGATCATGAGGGCAACTACAAGAGGGAAGAGTACTGGGATCCAATGGACACTCTGGACACAACTGGAAGACCTAGATTTTGCCGACGACCTGGCACTTCTCTCACACAACCACAAGCAGATGCAAGATAAAGCAACTCATCTAGAGGGAACATCAATCAGTACAGGGCTCAAGATCAGCAAAAAGAAGACTGAACTCATGAAACTCAACACCACTAACAGTGCACCAGTCATAATTGGAGGGGAAGGGGTGAAGGAGGTTGAGTCCTTCGTGTATCTGGGAAGTGTGGTGGACCGTCAGGGAGGTACGGACAGGGATGTTACCGCCAGGATAGGGAAAGCGAGAGCAGCTTTCATCATGCTGAAGAATGTATGGGCCTCCAGGGTGATACGTGTAGCCACCAAACTCCGAATCTTCAACTCCAACGTTAAATCAGTACTGCTCTATGGATCCGAGACCTGGAGAACAACAAAAGCAACGCAGCACAGGATACAAACCTTCATTAACACTTGTCTGAGAAGGATCTTTAAAATCAAGTGGTCAGACAGGATCAGCAACCTGGAGCTGTGGGACAGAGCAGGACAAAAACCAGTGGTCAGTCAGATCCTCAAGAGAAAGTGGTCCTGGATCGGCCACACCCTCCGGAAGCCACCATCCAGTATTACACACCAAGCTCTGACTTGGAACCCACAGGGTAAAAGGAAGAGAGGGAGGCCAAGGAATAGCTGGAGGAGAGATACGGAGGAGGAGATGAAAAGTATCTGCAACAGCTGGCAGGACCTGAGGAAGAAGGCCCAGAGGCGGGTGCAGTGGAGGACTATCAACAGTGGCCTATGCTCCGCCAGGGGCGAAGGGCCCAAGTAAAAGTAAGTAAGAGAAACAAGATTATATCTCCCGTACCTTACAAAAGGCTGAGGTGGCCCGGTGTTGACATAGATCTAGTCACAGACAACAGAAGCAAACAGCATCATATGCCCCATACCATACTCTAACCTGAGGTGGCCAGGTGTTGATCTAGATCTAGTTTAACAAGAACAAGTCAAGGAAGGGGTGTTACACCTAAGGAACGGCCAATAAGGCAGCAGTACCGCGCCCTGGGTGGATTGCCCCAACATCACAAGGGGTGTTACCCAGTAACAAAACACAGACAACAGAAACTAGATCTCATGTCCCGTACCATACTCTAAGCTGAGGTGGCCCGGTGTTGATCTAGATCTCAGAGTTACAGACAACAGAAACTAGATCTCATGTACCGTACCTTACTCTAAGCTGAGGTGAGCGGTGTTGATCTAGATCTCAGAGTTACAGACAACAGAAACTAGATCTCATGTACCGTACCTTACTCTAAGCTGAGGTGAGCGGTGTTGATCTAAATCTAGTCACAGACAACAGAAGCAAACAGAATCCTATACCCCGTACCATATTCTAGCTGCAGCTGAGATGATCCATCCTACAGATCTGTCTGACAGCGAGGGCAGCACTCCCCGGCGATGTGGACGTAGCCGGGGCAGCTCGGGTCCGGGGGTGCGCAGTCCATGATCGCCTGCATCGGCTCCCCTCCGGCCTCGAAGCACGACCAAAACGTGCAGGGATTCGAAGGCGGCTGAAGTGTTGAAGCAGTAATAAGTTAGATGCTTTTACTGCACCTATTACCTAGCTAATAGCATAATATCTATAATATATTTATGCCCAAAATGCTTAATAAACAAATGACCACATGTGGTCTAATGGATGTGAAATATGAAATACCTCGAGATAATTTATTCTGATTCTAAATACTATATACTTCTTACAATACAATACTATTACTTCATACAATGAACTATGTCTCTTACTGCCATGTTAAGATATTCGCGGTGGTTTTAAGTTCGCGGCGAAGCGGCCACCGCGAAAGTTTCTGCATTTACAGTATTTTCCTTAGTCTTACCGTGTAATCGGTCCCCACGGGAATGATGACGTTTTCCTCCCGGAGCCAACAGCCAGCCGGAGCTGAAATGACGTCAGTACGTTTTCTTTAGTCTTTTATTATATTAAAAACCAAACAACAAGAAGTGGCGGGTGACTCTGGTTACATACAACATATTCTCTCCTCCACTTGTGCTACAGAGAACATAAAGTATTTTACAAGACGACGGCAACAAGGCAAAGACAAACGTGGATATGTCTACAATAAGTCTATTCGTATCTCAACTGACCCCCCCCCCCCTCCAGGTACGATAGAACAGACACTCATATGTACATGTAACTGAAAACGTTTGGTTGCCATAATACAGTTATGTTTGTTTAGCAATTTTCACGGTTAACATGATAAGATTACAGAGGACCACGTAACATTAAAACATGTTTAGCATTAATTTCATCACAAAGTAGCCTCCGTATAGCCAACTCGGGAAATGGGGTTTACCGAGGAAGGGAGTTTGCCATGGAACGTTTCTTCAGCCAAAAACTACAAACGAACAACTGTTTTATAAATCAATCGAATCTTCAGGAAGTTATGAAAAATGTTTGCGCTGTCTTGAAATATTGTAATGGTCATACCCCCTTTCCACTAGGACGGCGCTCTCGCCCCGCTTTCTCTGCGTCCTACAAGTTGACAGATCGCTCAACGAATTGCATAGAAAAGAAACGAATCTTTTTACACTTTGTGTGTTTTCTTCCCAGTCACACTTTGACATGTTTATAATTCACCCAGTGTGAAAGCGAAGGTTGCACATATCCTATATAGGTCGCAGTGAGAGCACGGTGCGATCTCCGTCTAATGGAAAGGGAGCCTAAGGAATAAAAGCCAGCTAACCATCACAGACTGGACAGCACTGCCCTGCGATCCGCACGGGGTAGTCGCACGGCGGAGGCATGCAGCCCGGGGTGACGCACATGGGGTCCATTCCGGGGTCGTGGCAGGTGCACGACATGCAGGAATCCACCTGAAGGTAAATGTGAACTATCGTCAAAGGTGTCGAATGTAAGACCGTTAGAACAAGAGTTACTGTATCACTTGCAAATGCTAGAGTCACATTTCCCATCCGGGCCGGCCCCAGCCGTTTAAAAAAAAACATTAGTGTACATCAATAAATCATGAATTTGGATTATGTTTGGCACGTTTGTGCTTTTCTTGTCTTTTATATCTCACTGTTGATATCATACTGGTCATATCATGTCAAACATGTAGTACATGTATACTGTTCGTCCCCCTAACGAAAACCTCGGATTGCAATGGGGACTCAGATGTATGTGATGGTTTTCAATCCTTAAGCTTTGGCACTTGTCATCAGAGGCAGTAGGGGCTTCTTCATTGGGATAAATGTCAATGGAGCCAGACTCCATAACCAACAGCTACTTCAGATGATACTAGAGTGCTGACGGTCAAACAGCACTTGGAGTTAGATATGGATTATCCTGACTAAAATTCGCGCTCCGGTCGGGTCCCTAGTGGGGACGAGGCCCGGATGCTGAGGGGTTATATTTCAGACTTGGTATTTTTTGGCGAGCACTTCTAACGTCCTTGATATGAATGAGACGTTTTTTTTTATGTAACCAGTCGCCGTTGCGTGACAGCAAAACAAGCGTTATGCCAAATGACGTTTTTAGCGGCTGAAGAATTCGGAGTCTGAGCTTTGACGGACAGACGTCTGTCACGACTCTCACCTTGTAATGTTGGCCCGGCAGGATGAGACGGTCCTGGTACCGACAGCCGATGTCCTCGCACACAGGGCAGCATTGTCCCGGGACGCGCACGGGGTTGTTGCAGGGCGGAAGCGCGCAGTCCTGGACGGCACATATCGGCCGTCCTCCGGCGGCGTCGCAGAAACAATGCGTGCAGGGATCCGGCTGGAGGGGGGTAGTCATAAATGAAACGATGTAGGAGTCAAATTTCTCAACCGACAGAGACTATATAGAGAGAACTGGACTGTTTCGGACTGCGCAGCCCCGGTCTTTGTCAATGAATGGAAGAAATTTTGAACAGCAGGTAACGTTACTCTTCAACTACCCCCATGAACAAATGACGGGACATAGACAAATGCCAGATAGCCACCAACTATCTAACATATTCGATCATATTTGAATCACCATTTAGTCAATTGGAGAAGGTAAAGGATCCAGTCTTTGTCAAGGAATAGAAAAAGTTTCGTACAGTATGTACCCTACAACTACCCATGAACATAGACAGGGGGCGCACATCTATCTGGTATTTTTGTCCTACTGCTCGAATTACAGTGCCAATAGAAAGTAGTGGATCCATTCTTCGACAAAGACTGATGCCACACAGTCGAGAAATTGGGATATGCAATTCCATGCTGTTAGGCAAGACCTTATAATGAAGATGAACTCCTTCACTCCTTGTGATATTGCATTTCTCACTTCTGACTTTGCAAATGGACCATTTCCAATATTTTTCATGTAGTGCATTATCTAGACCTTACCAACTTAAATTTGTCCTTTGTGTCTGAGAATAGCAAGCACTGATACCTCCTAGAGCCATCTCTATGTCCTAGCACTCATCCGGTAAATGAACATTGTTAAATGCAAACAAAAAACAAAAACCATTTGCATTATCTGTGAAAAATCGTCGGAAAGGTAATTTGTATTACAAACTTAATTAACATCCGCGCATAGTTTCATCTGGTTGGTATGTCACTGAATAGAGACTCTTTCTACATAACCAATGCTTTATTTCCACTGGTGTTTTGTATGACCGTCTGTCACCTTCCTCAGGGCAATTCTGACTGATTCACATTGTCGTCATCACCGTCATCAGTCACTGTGTTCTGCATCTATAGTCTTTGGATTCCCATTGTGCCGCAGAAATAAGGGTCGCTGGAAATAAAGCAGTGGTTGTGTAAAACAAAAGAGTCTCTTTATTCAGATTTATTAACAGTTATGTCAGTCCCAGGTCTGACCTGATAAGTAGACCCCGCAGGGATGAGGACGTCTCCATAGGGGTACGGGTACGCACAGCCGGCACACACCGGGCAGCACTGCCCCACGATCTTCACGGGGTTGGCGCAGTGCAGAGCTATGCAGGAAATGCTCGCGCACTACGGCTCCTCTCCCGGGGCGGGGCAGGTGCAGGTCATGCAGTCGTTAGGCTGGAGAAGGGAGATAGTTGTGGATACTTACTTACGTATCTTCATCATCCCATGTGGGACATAAGGCTGTGATAGTTTCCTCCACTGGGGTCTGTTCTGTGCTAGATGCTGAGCAGCATCCCATTGGATCCCAATGACCGCTGGATCTTAAGTTCGTCTCGACCTAGTCTCGATCTCGCGAGATCACCATTCTCCGTGATCAACATGTGCTGTCGAAAATTTGGAGATATGTACCCTACCTTTAAAAACAGTCATTGCTCGAAGAAAATTTGGAGTATCTACATTTAGTAGGAAATGTCTAAGGTGATATACGGGAAAGTATGCAAAAACAGATGAGGTTGGCTAACACACATTGCATTTAAGAACACAACATTGTCATCATTTGTCTTCAAAGTGGAAAGAAGTTGAATTCAGAAATCTATTCGCTTTAAGGGATGAATTTCACAAAAATGTGTCATTCTAGGTGAAGAACAAAAATCATCAGTGCCAAATATTACACTGGAGAAGCTACACGCGCCCGATAACCAAAAGAAAGACGTGACGGATCACATTACAAGATATCCAACGGCTAGTCTCTGTATCAGAGCATAAGTCAATTTGTTTATTTGTTTATTTGTTTGTTTATCAAAATTCACCACACAAGTGGAATGGTCGGGTGGTGACACCTTTGCTAGCCCTCGCCCCGACATGAAAATACAATAGTTACAGCAGACTAAGATTAATAAAAGACGACATAATCAATCAATCAATCAATCAATCAGACTACCGAGTCAACTCTTGGGACAGTTTTGACAGACAGGCGTCAGTCCTAGCACGTACCTTGTACTCTATCCCGATGGGAATGAGGATGTCGTTGTACCAACAGCCGACCGGAACTGAAATGACGTCAGCATGTTAATCACCAAATACGGGCTCCAATTCTTTGCCCAACCGAAAGGTATATAACTCGCCGGCGTGTCTTTGACCATCTGTCACCTTCCTCGGTGCAATATTAATTGGTTCCACTTTACACTGCAGCTAGTTGTCGCTGAATACGTCCCCAAACGTGACCGAGTTCATAAGAATAATTTAAAAAAAATATCTATGTTGTGTAACAGTACCACCACACTAAATGGTACTCTCCAAGCAGAAGTTAGGCTCCGGCTGTTTTTTTAAAAACGTTTTTAGTCATTTTTATCGGGCTTTCTATTTTGTATTTTATCTTGCTGTGTCAAAACCTAACTTGTTTGGCTGGCGTACTTCAAGAAAAATGACAAAATATAAAGCCCGATAAAAACGACTAAAAAAACGTTAAAAAACAGCCGGAGCCTAACCTCTGCTTGGAGAGTAACTAAATGGACCCTACTACAATCTCGTCCAGCCTTATGGTCTACGGAAAGATTAGTGTGATTTTGTGAGTTGTTTGGCTATGGCTTAGGTCCCAATTGGGAAAAAATAGGCCTTTTCGGACATTTCACTGGCTGTTTCTTTTTTTTTGTTGTTGAACTTTTGGGTGTGACCCCTACGTGGCCCCGTGGGACACCTTGCGGCACTCCGGGTATTTTTGACCCCGGCCGGGCTACGGGTTGAATTTAAGTTGGACTTTAAATGAACCCTTGACCAGGTAAGAAATAGACGCCGTGGGCTACCCGTGGGGAACACCAGGGGTACCCCCCCCCCCCGTAATCGTCAGTCCACTGGGACAAAGTTGTGGCTTCGGAGCCCGGCCGGGGCTTTAATCCCCGACGAGCACCGGTGCAATCGGTACTCTCCAAGCAGAGGTTAGGCTCCGGCCGTTTTTTTTAAAACGTTTTTAGTCGTTTTTATCGGGCTTTCTATTTTGTATTGTATCTTGCTGTGTCAAAACCTAGGCTTTGACACAACAAGACACAATACAAAATAGAGAGTATGCAATTGGGACCTAAGTCTTCTGCACTAACCAGGACCGTCATCGACACAGTCCGGACAGCAGCGGCCCGCGATGTTCACTTCGTTACTGCAGGGCGGATACCTCAGCGGGCAGCCCACGCCCGAGCACATCATGTGCCCGTCGTCCGAGCAGGTGCACGTGATGCAACCGTCCGTCTCCGGCTGGGGTAAAATAAAAGATGTAGATGGCCATGAATGCTACACACATTTACTTCCGTGTCATAGTACGTTACATACATGTCAGTTCTTGTCTCATGTTCAGCAGAGAGCCTAAACTATGGAGAGGGCTAAAAAGCAGTCACTCAAGCAATTGAATATGATCTTGGATCCAGTTGCATGAGTGACTGGTTTTTAGCGTATCTTATTACCTGGATGTCTAACCTTCATCGAAGTATGGACAGAACTATTTCGATGTGGCGACCAGGTTTGTCTTTGCATAAACGTGTAGCCACACCATATTCGCACTGGCCTTACACGATCAACATTACAGGACGTAATGTAGCAAACAAGGAAGACCAAGAAAGACATCTAAGAATCGCTGAACATTTCCTAATGAAAAAGCTTGAGCCATGAGGCTCTGTGGGGCAAACGCTCACTACAATGCGCATGTGGCAAGTGTTCAAGACCTGCAGAAGGCCTTTTGTTGGAAACTGTATAAGAGAAATCTTATTTTGACGGGGCAATACAAAGTGTAGACTTTCGGATTTTATGAAAAGACTTTGGTCCATTGTTTTAGGCGGGTACCGACCCTGATTTGAAATTGGTCAGACCCAAAAGTGACCGTCTTTGAGTATGGCAATATTGTGGCATTGTTTGAACTTAAAGTGTCTTCGTGATATTCTCCATATAGAAAATGAGTTAAGTGTAATTTTTGGACACTTGATACAGTTGGCTTTTGTGTGGAGTGAGTGTCTATGATCTGAATTATTTACGGATGAGATTATGACAACCTGGCCTGATTTTTTTAACATTATATTGAGCACATATTTTGACTGGTGTACTTAAGCCTGAGAGCAGCCGAAGACAGTAGGAAATGAGGGAGCGGTGATAGTTTTGACAGACAGCTGTCAATCCTGGATCTCACCTGGTAAGATGTCCCCAGAGGAAGGATGGAGTCTCCCTCAAACGACACACAGCCGGGGACACCTGAAACGGCGCCGGCCAGTGGATCAATTCATCATTTGATAATGGCCCAGTCAAAACAATACAAAAGGCATTTTTTTTTACAATTGTACAAACTATAATATAAAGAACATGGTAATTAGTCATGACAGATCCAGACTTTGCCCATTATCAATACTGCTTTGCAAGTCTTCAAGGCCCATAGACAAAATGGCAGCACCGATGCTTCTGTATGGCGACGCCTCGTTGCTAAATCTAGGAACTGTGCAAAAATTTGTAGGGCTGTACACGTACTTTAGAAGGGCCAAAGCAGATGGTTTTGTAGTTTCTCACTAGTTTGGAATTCCACTAGCTAGCATACCATGATCAAATCAGTGGAACCCTGTCTAGAATAAATTGAACAATGGTCCTTTCCTCAACCTTAAACTGGCACCACACAGTTTCAAGAAAAATCTACAACAGTGAAGCACGATTTACCTGATAACGTGCAGAGGTCCGCCAGTATCCGGAAGGCGACTTTGCAGGGGATGTCGCTGTCGAACACGCGGTCGGAGCTCCCGGCGATGGCCTGAAGCGCAGCGTCGTCCACCTCGTCTCCAACACTCACAGCGTACAGCTGGATTCCGGCGTCCCTGGCCTCGGCAGCCTGCGCCGCGTAGTCGTCCTGTACCTTTCATGATAAGAGTAAATGACGTGTAATCAGCTTATGTAATTCTGTGTAAGCCTTAGTGTATGTAGTCAAACGCCTTGGAACAGTTGCACCCATCTCAAAAGTGATAAAGCGCCCCAGAAGAAGGTGGGAGGACCAGGTCTCCTGCTCTGGACCCCTGACATGAAGAGGAAGGTTAGACGACCTATCACA
>NC_049979.1:2175203-2184066 GCF_000003815.2 Branchiostoma floridae
AGGACACGAACTTTTTGCTGTTATCAATAACAAAAGCTCTTGAGATCGTACTTCACTTGCTCCGCCTCGCAAGAGCATGGCTGATGATGATGATGATGATGATGATGATGATGATGATGATGAAGCAACAAATTCACAATTGACGCTATATAAAGGTGGCTTGTCCAAAATTTTAAATTTCCATTGTAAAGGTGGCAAATATAATTTGTCTGAACTAGAGCTCGCTGCCACTTCGTCTTTGTCCTTTCACTTGTATATTCTTATGTTTCTTCTTGCGTAATAATGTGAAATTAAACAAGAAATGCACAAAAACCTAGCTTCAGGTAGGTATGATAGATCTAATGTTCTAATCTTGTTGCTGCTGTGTTGTAATAGATCAGCTGTATACAAATGTCCCATACCTGTCCTTCACTGTCGCTCTGAGCTGATCCGTCCGTAATGACTACCGCCGCCGAGGGGACCCCGTCACGGAAACTTGTCTAGGCAAACAAACAAACAAACAAACAAACAAACAAAATAAGCAAACGAATAAACAAAACAAAAAACTTCAACCAACGAATATTCAAAAGCGTGCACAACCTCTAGTCAACAGATGTTTACCTCAATTTTGTTGTATACTGACTACTATACGTATATCAGCTGAGAGATTAACTCAGAGGTTTCTTCTGGACACCACTTCGGGGTAAGTCAGAAACATCCCGCCGACCCTTTATTAGAGGGAACTTCAATTGTCCGGCACGATTATCTGTATATCTATGAAATGTTGATGTTCCGGGTGCGATCTGCCCAAAACAACTGGCAGGTACAAATCAATACACTAAATATCATCATCAAAAAGGACTCCTTATTTTAGTAGAGGATCTTGGATTTTACGTTTTCTTAAAAAAGTCACTAACATAAATGATTTCAGGAGAGACAACTTGGAGAGGTGTTGTCATCTGTTTTGTCTTTCCCACCATTTATATGTTTCTTTATGGTGAAGTTTTAATAAATGAATAAATAATGAATGAACTTTATTGCACAATATTTGTACATGGTACAATTGTAAGGCAGCAGTAACAAGTCAATTAATACAATGATACTCGTCTACATACATATATAGTATAGAAATGTGAGCATAATGGCGTATTGACATAGTGTAATATGCAAGTTTAACAAGTTGGTCTGTTAACTGTACAATAGATTCTCTTTTTTAGAGCATTAAAAAGGTATTGGCCTAAATACGAAGATATGTAGTCTGGACATGACATAAGTAGATTGAAAGTACATGTGTTTGTCTTTGGTAAAGGTGTGCTAGATTTACTTGTGATCATATCCATTAATTTTTGTCTATCTACGCTATATGTAGGGCATGTCATTAGAAAATGGCACTAATTGAGTAGATGAAATATGATGATGAATATGAATAAATGTTTTTCCTACCGTATCCTTCATGAAGCGAATGGCCACGCCTGGTCGGCTCAGGCCCCCCTTCTTCATCAGGTGGTCGAAGATGAAGGAGCCGAAAGGTGGGCTCAGAGGAAAGTATGTCCTCGGCACGCACTCGTATGGAATTACTCCTATCTGTGCAACGGTCAAAAAGGAGATACTCTTAGCCATTTCCTCGTCTGCAGGTGTGGGTAGCATACCACACAATGAGCGCACAATATCTAAAGAAAGCTTTGGACATTGCTAGTGGAAGTAAATGATTTTAAGGTCTAAGACGTAGGGGTAAAAAAAGTAGTGCGGTCGAAATCTTGGAGCGTCTGTAAACACTGCAACGTGAAAGACAGCGGGGCATGAACTTTGCTATATGGTAGTATAATGAGTCGACTTTCAGATCGGAAGTACAAGATCCTGGGTGAGTCGGCTGCAGTTCAGGCTGGTTTTCAATTATTTTGGTAGGTTATACCCTCGACTTCAACATATTAGTTTGTCGTACTTGAAAATTGCACCCTACTATGATTTTATCAGCGTGAATGGGGGGGGGGGGGGCATTAGCATGAATGGGGGGGGGGGGGGCAACTGGAGCCCAATTGGGAGAACCTTCAAAGTTGAGCTTCTGGTTTCAATCAGCTGGCAAAAGGAAAAAATCGGTTCAACTGGGAAGGAAATTTCGGGGGGGCAAAATCCCCAAAAAAATCATACGGGGCCATTAAAAAGTATCAAAGCTGGCCAGGGAGTATAGCCGGCTAAGGGAGTCAAACGGTAAAGTTTGATACTATACATAACGCACCGTGATCTGGATTGGAGATTAATTGGGGCGCTCGTCTTTCGGATGGGACGTACATGTAAAAACAAGGGTCTAGTGTTCCATGTACGATTTGTCTCGGTATGTTAAAGGGAAAGTAAAACAATACCCTTCTACTTGAATAGCAAGGAAATCCGTTGCCCTATGTGCCACTACTAGGCACAACAGGGGTCTCAAGGAGCGAACGGTTAGAACTCATGATCAATGTCAAAGTCGATAAAGGATCGAAGGCTCACCCAGACGTCATGATGGAAGGAGAAGCAGCCTATAAAGTCGACCAGGAACTGCTTGACGCGATCGAACCAGGAAACCGACATGCTCGAGGATTCGTCCACAATGAGAACGACGTCCATGGAGCAAGCTACAGGGTCGAAACGGATTAGATATTTATATGTTATACTATAGTGATGTGAAATAGATGTTCATAAGTTATAGTGACGTGAAATAGATGTTCATATATCATATTGATGTGAAATAGATGTTCAGATGTTATATTGATGAAACATATTTTATCAGTCAGTGTACCCACTATGAAATCGAACGAAAGAAACATATAATTTCAAACAGTTGTCACTATTTCACCAAGCTTTTACCACCTAAGTGATCACCAAAAGACGATATTTCTGCTAAATGCACAAAATCCCACCATCATACAGAACATGGGACAGTTCATTAACCACTGCCTTCAAAGAAGAAGTCAAACCCAACAATAGTATTCATAGTATCATGTAGTTGATTAGACACTAGTTTAAATTTATGTATCACTCTTTAACTTCTCTTCGTTCTTGAGACAGTATATGCAATTAGCCCTCGGGCATTATTTTGCAAATAAACTATATGTATTGATATGTATATTATTTTGATGTGAAATAGATTTCCGATGTTATATTGATGTGAAATATATGTTTACGCTAGGGGACCCACAATCTAACCATTCCGAGGTCTCATAATGATAAAGGCCTACTCAACTACTATTTGGCGTGTGTTTTGTTATTTTATTTAGCCTGTATTTATCCGTGTCATTTTCCAGAGGTTATATTGATATCGCCAGTTTGCTAGACTACATCAACTCCTGTACTATTTCTTGTTTATCAATATGAAAAATGTATATCTACATATCCGGTATCGGACGCCCCCACCTTAGGGACCTTCTCAAAACCGTATGTCTTACGCAACAAGTTATACTGTCTGCTTTGCACAAGATTTCAAGAGAATCGATGCCACAAGCAGATTCTAAAACATCTTTAACTCTCAAATTAGAAAATGGGAAATACGTAAAATGATGCTTTTTATAATAAAGATACTGAGATCTATGATTTGCCCCACCTAATTGTAACGAGATATTACCACCGTCGTACGCCCGATGTGCGGGCGAATATGCGCTTTGGCATTCGGGCCGCGACCACACCTCAAGCGCCATAAAAGTCATCATCGCAGAGCGATGGACATAGGAAGGTAATACAGCCAAACAATTAACCAATAAGAAGACAGACCGAAAACAATACCTGAAGTAATAAGCAAAGATGCACACACCTGGTCCCGGGCCATCGGGCAGGACCGGCCGGTTGGCGAACGGGTCGGGTTCGGGCGCGGGCGTCGGTGGGTTCGGTTCGGGCGCGGGCGTCGGTGGGTTCGGTTCGGGCGCGGGCGTCGGTGGGTTCGGGTCGACGGTGTCCCCAGCGCCCGCGTCGCCCCCAGCGCCTCCAGCGCCCCCAGTGAACCCACCGTCCCCAGCGAGCGGGTCTAACCCAACGAGCGGGTCCCCGTCCCCATAGTCCCCTTCCCCATAGTAGTCTTGGCCGATTGTCTCGCGGATGGCGACGAACATCAGCAGAGTGGGCAGCAACAGTTTCCACAGCATTTTTCTTCTGTCGGAAACTGTAACGGAGGGAAACATGTACGTGTTTGTAATTGGATTGTGTATTGACAGGACCTTTTTTGCGGCAAGAATGAAACTGGTAGCTCACTGCATCAGGCACCATGACTATTCTCTTTCCGTCTTCTGTAGTTTGGTGTTTTTTTTTATATCATACTTTCGTTCCCGAAAGCTTACCGCAAGGCCTAAGTAAGATACTGAGACACGAGCCACGACTCATACTCATGCTTCATCATTGGTAGAACACGGGGAACATGTCTCGTCACAGACGTACCTGTTTCATTGATCATGGATTGATATCTAAGAAACACATCTTTAAATTCTGCTTAAAATGGAAAATGTATAAGAGATATTCAATGCTCGGAGTGTGAGAATTTGTCTTACCGGGATACCGCCTGGTGAAATCACCGGCAAAATAACCGTGAAATCAGTTACTTCAAACCTCAGTCAGGTCGAGTCGTGTCGAATTCAGCTCACTGTATTCTCGCCACTCCGTACTCAGGCCACTGATGAACGGGAAATCTGTCGGGGTGTCCGGCACAAACCGTTATGAGCCGAGCTCCAGGACGCTTCCCATTGGTCCACGTCATCAGTTTCTTCCCTTATCATTGCCTATTATCAGGATGCGTCATATCAAATAACGTGGCCAGAATATAGCCTCCATGGCAGGTCCCGGCTATGGCTGAAATTTTTATCATGCTTAGTTTGTTCATGTTATTCATGCTTATGCTTTTCATTCTGTTGGCCACTCGTAGTGCCCGATTTCAAAACCGTATCCCGACCGTGTAGTTGGTGGGGGCGAAAAGTATGATATATAAAGGACAACAAAACACACAACGCGTAACAAATCTAATAATGGCCACGATCTGTGTATATGTTTTTATTCACCATTTTAACTTTCCTTTCGGCAAACACCCTGCCGAGCATTAATTTGGGAATATATTCCAACCATAGAGGAGGTGGAGGAGGCAAAACACAGCATCAGTCCCTTGACGAAAGGCAGTCCTGTACGCAACCTGCGTCGCAAGTGATAAACGACAGGACCAAAGCGTCATGATACCCCCTTTCCACTAGAATGGCCCTCTCGTCGCGCTCTCTCTGCGACCATAATTTGCGCAACGAATGGTACAGAGAAGAAACGAATCGTTTGACACTTTGTGTTTTGTTGTCTTCTCAGTCACACTTTTACGTTTTGTATGACATACCCAGTGTGAAAGTGAAGTTTACACATATTCTATTTAGGTCGCAGTGAGAGCGCAGCGCGCCTTCAAGTGGAAAGGGGGCCTCAGCCGTACCTAGCGCCTGCTAGAGAGGCTATAGGTAGCTCCTGACACCAGGATGCCTGCTCTGTCACGTAGCTATGGCGTGTTGATAGTCAACATGTTAACAGCGATGTGCGCACGATATCGACATTTCTGTGAGACAGGCGAGCGTGTTTTGTCAGCAGTAATGTCGCCACCTCTGACCCGAGGCACGACGTTATAGATTGATATCTGTTGTCAACTAGGCGGTAAAATATGCCGCATATCAGGCATGTGATTATATCATACTGTTGCTATGATTCTCTCATGGAAAATTCTAACTGTTAGTACCGAGTTGGCAAGTCGTCTTTGATCTCAGCGTGATGTTTGTCGTTCACAATTTTAAAAAGATCTGGATGAACATTATGTTTATATCCTAACCGACCTCTGACCCGAAGGTATGACGTTTGAGATGGATACCTGGTATCAAAAAGGAGCCATGACTAATATTTTGACAAGGCCATATTGTTCCCATAACTTGCTCAAAACCCGAACTTCTGACAAAGTACGCAACTCAACGTTGATTTTGGTACATTAAGAAGGAGAATATCACCAGGGTAGACCATAGCAGTAAATGTAGATGTTCTGGTGTGTTGTTGGTTGTTCACAGTGCCAGAAAAATCTGACGTCCTTCAGATATATCATGTTTATGTCATAACATGTTTATCACAACGATCTGCGCAGAGACTAACCTCAAACAGACTATGAGTGGGTATAATATATATCTTTTGTTTCAAAGAATTGTTATATAGAATGGGCTTGTGGAGGTTGAAGTTTCTTGAAGACGAAATGACAAGTCATTTGTCTAAAGCGTGAGATCTTTGATCTCCCAATTAAGGCTATTTGAATGAGATTCCATCTCGCATCCTTGTTGATATGTTTTGCTCTCAGCTTGATGTAAACATCACCAACTTTTCATCTTTTATTCTTGTTAACAAAAATATCACAACGCAGTGCAAACGTAAATAACAAGATGTTAGTAATTGTTCTGGTATGAATTCGACGCACTGATGTAAAAGTCGACCTACTCAGCAAAAAGCGGGAGGATTTAAGGTCTAGTAAGGGTAAGTTTGAGGTCCACAGTGTTGGCGAAATAAACACTCAGATGTACAAAGATGAAATTTTGGTCGTCTCACAGTGCCCGACATGCCAGATAGATTATGCTTGCTTGCAATGATAGGAATATTTCGTTTGGTTCCTTCTGGCTTGTTTTGTACGTCGATGAGCGTAGGAGGAGGCAAAACACATCGATAATCCCCAGGTTATGGCGGGACACCTCACCGCACCTCGGAGAGGTAAAAGTCTGGCCTGTCAAGAAGAACGCCTTAGCATTAGACAATAAGACATTCTCACCTGAAATATCTTGACGAGAGTACGTTTTCAACCACATACTGTCATTTTTTGGGTCTTTTTTTATTAGAAATACTAATATATTGGTTTATCGATTCCTGCATGCTTTGTATACTTTGATGAGCATAAAAGATGGCGACAACACATCGATTATCCGCATGCCTCTCAGTAACGGGGGGGGGGGGGCTTGGGAAAACTGGTGACAGTTTGTAGTCAGTCTCTTAGTTTGAGGGCTACATTGATCATTGATCATGCAATTATGAAGGTCAAGCGAAGGGCGGCCTGTGGTTTAAAAGAAACACAAAATCTTGTACACAAACACACGCACACACATACGCGCGCACACACACACACACACACACGCACACGCACGCAAACACACACACACGCACACACGCACACACACGCGCGCACACACACACACGCACACACACGCACACACACGCGCGCACACACACACATACATACACACACACACATACATACAAACACAACACACACACACGCACGCACACATAGTGTATAGAAGTGCATATTTGTCCTTGACACTTTATTGTTTGATTGATAGTTTTCCTCACTGAGACATTTTCATTGATTGACTCATCAATTCATTGATGAAGTTCAGACATCCAGGTCATAAGATACGCCAAATAATAGTTACTCAAGCTACTGGATATGGTTTTGGAAACGGTCAGACGTTTCTGATAGCATCCACTATCTTTCGTCTTCAGCTCTTTTGTATTCATATTTATTTATTTATTTATTTATTTATTTGTTCAGCTGTTTACAAACAGCCAGGGCTGCCCAACTAGCCGTAGGCTATTGTCAAGGGCTAACCCTGTACATGTTCGCACATGTTCGCACACGACGGGTTATACCGCCCCTTACGGGGTGACACACCCGTCCGGGTGAATGATGTAGATCACCATGTGGCTGATACGAGACAGAGGTTCGCCAGGCCTCCATCCGGGTGATCCATTTTGTATTCATAATTAAGGTATGAAAAATATTTTCGTCCAGATCTCTTCAGTGTTAATGGCGAAAGATAGTGGATACTATGTGAAACGTCTGAGTACCCCCAAAATCATATCCAGTTGCTTGAGTAACTGCTTTTGGGTGATTCATCGATCTTTATGTTTATTGATTGATCGATAGAATTTCCAGAGTTGGCGAGCGGCAGACCGGGCAGCACTGTCCGGGGACGCTGACGGGGTTAGGACAGGGCGGGGCCGGGCAGTCCTGGGTCACACATCCGGGGTTTTGCCCGGCGACGGGACAATAGCACCACGTGCAGTCGTCCACCTGTGCGACACAACAAAAAGGTCTTAAAAACACATCAGATGTAATACATTCGGTTCGGGAGGGATGGAGAGAATTGGACTCCACTTCCAATACCGTGCCTCAAGCACAGTGGATAAAAACCCACTGCCCCCACGTATACGGCCTTCAACGTTATATCAAAAAGAAAATAGTTCTCCTACTAACATCGCAAAACCCACACACATAGAAAAGGTGGGATCTTTCGTCTTCCACTGTCTTCGAAAAAGGAGTCGAACCCAATAACTCAGGATCTAGAGTGAGATTTTACTAGCTTTGGACTAGACTAGACACCCTTGATATTGTTTTTTACATTGTTTTAATCTTTTATGTCACCTGCAATTAGCCCACGGGCGACAATTTGCAATAAACTAAACGTAATTAATAAAAAGGCTGTGGGGCTACTTTTACCCGAGGACATCATATAACGTCCTTGTTTTACCTTATCAAGCCTGCTGTTCTTTGCATGTTGAAAATTGTTGAAAAAACACACACATTGCCCTGCAGCTGTGTAGTGATTTTTTAAGCAAACTACAGCTATCAATACAGGACTCTTAGTCTATAGCGGTTTTAACCAACCATAACCAATGACATCCGAATGAAATCCGTGTTGGTAAATTCCATAGTGAAAAAGTTTAAACTCTGTTCAACACAAAAGGAAAACTCACCATAAAATTTTCTCGCGACCCGTCGCAGCTCGGTGAAAGAAAGGTATTGGGCCTTGAAATGCTTTGTATGAACGCTTGAGGGCGCTTTTGAGTAGCCATGGCGTATTGACATACCGTAGAG
>NC_049979.1:2184166-2198421 GCF_000003815.2 Branchiostoma floridae
AGGCTAGCGACCTTAGTCAGTAGAACAAATGGTATCAGGTAGCAGATACTGATAAATGGACGTCATCCGACGACTTCCGGATTAGTGCAGCGAGTCATTCATTCGTCTGACGAAGGTCGGAGTCTTCGGCCGAAAATTTATGGTGAGTTTTCCTTTTGTGTTGGAACAGAGTATAAACTTTTTCACTATAACCAATGAATCTTCACTTTTTGTACAAAGTCTAAGGATGACAGTCAGAAAGGACCGCTGAGCTGCAGTGACCTTAGCTTGGGCCTCACCTTGCAGTGACCTTAGCTTGGGCCTCACCTTGCATTCCGTGCCCACAGGGATGGTGACGCCATCGTACTGACAGCCTTCCACCGCAGTCACGTGATCACAGTATGGAACCAAGTCGACGATCGGCACCTGTTGGACGCCGTTTTCATGCCGCTTGGCTAAGGACAGTAGATGTAGAATTAACAAGATACGGTATGTGGTAAGAAAATCTTCTAGTATATGTATAAGGCGAACCGTTGAAAAATTACTAAATACTAAAAACGAGTTCTAAGCGTTGCAAAACAGGTGTAAAACACTGACAATAAGCTGGATCCTTATATTTGCTTTGATTTGATTTGATATATTAATTACCGTTGTGAAAGTAAAAGGAAGGCCAGTAGAAACAAGTAAAGAAGCTGACCCTGTGGTGTACATGTTCCCGGTATCCATGGAAATTTAAGGACACGCAGGGGTTGATCATCTGTATCACGGAGCCGTCCGGCTGGACCACCTGCTGTACCGCCGTGTCACACTCCGGGTACACGCACGTCAGGCCGCTAGCACACCTGGACGTACGGAGGGAACACACGTCAGGCCGCTAGCACACCTGTACGTACGGAGGGAACACACACGTCAGGCCGCTAGCACACCTGTACGTACGGAGGGAACACACACGTCAGGCCGCTAGCACACCTGGACGTACGGAGGGAACACACGTCAGGCCGCTAGCACACCTGTACGTACGGAGGGAACACACACGTCAGGCCGCTAGCACACCTGGACGTACGGAGGGAACACACGTCAGGCCGCTAGCACACCTGTACGTACGGAGGGAACACACGTCAGGCCGCTAGCGCACCTGTACGTACGGAGAGAACACACGTCAGGCCGCTAGCGCACCTGTACGTACGGAGAGAACACACGTCAGGCCGCTAGCGCACCTGTACGTACGGAGGGAACATACGTCAGACCGCTAGCACACCTGTACGTACGGAGAGAACACAAGTCAGGCCGCTAGCACACCTGTACGTACGGAGGGAACACACGTCAGGTCGCTAGCACACCTGTACGTACGGAGGGAACACACGTCAGGTCGCTAGTACACCTGTACGTACGGAGGGACCACACATCAGGCCGCTAGCACACCTGTACGTACGGAGGGAACACAGAGAGGGGCTTTGCCAATCTTTCCTACGGTACCCACCCGGTAAGCCAGTACCCGCAGCTCTCCCCCTCCTGCCTGGCGCACACGTCACAGCAGCCGCACGCGTCACTAATGAGCTCGCAGTCCGTGGGCGGTGCCGGGCAGGTGAAGTCCGCCTCCATGAAGCAAGGACAGTATAGGTCCAGCGGACTGGAAAAACCAACCGCTAACAGGAGCAGGAGCGCTCTAGGAGCCATGTTTCGTCGTCTCTTAGGTCTTGATGGGTTGTGAGAAAAGTTTTGAGAACATCCACAGGTGTGAACAGGTGTGGGGACAGATGAGAGAATGTTTGTTCTGTGCGGAAGCCGGAGGTGATGCTAACGTACAGAGGGAGGCGTTGGTCTTGTATACGTTCATCAAACTCGGCCAGCGCCATTGATTCAACGTCCAAGTGTTAATATGTTAGTCCATGTTGACCATGTGGGCCTTTGCGAGATCCCTTATGAAAACTGAAAGGCTATTCTCTGATTGGCTGACAGCTGGTTTGTGGCGACGCTCACAGTAACCGGGGCCGGGGTGGCCCTTCAGACACTGAAGTAGCAGGGTCCCCTTATTGGTTGGGGACCGTGCGTAGGAGGATGCAATTTTCGTTTCGAAAAAAAACACGTTTAACCTTACTGTAATTAAATACAAAATAGCTTCAAATGAGCAAATACATGTCGTAGATTGAAAGACATATATATTAGAAAACAAATTACTGATGCCATAGAATAAAAACGTAGATTTCAAGATCATAAAAGACAAAAAAGAAGAATCTGTTGTTCGGTAGTCCATACTGTGTGCATTTGGTCATTTGTTGAACCTTCCTGCACACGCTGATTTCATAATCGAGGCAACTTGACTTTGGCCAAACGTTGCTTTTCGCACGCTCGCACCACATTTTGGGTTCCCAGAGGATACCATCCATATAATCAACTCAACGTGGCCTTTTTGTGAAAACTTGAATGATTGTTTAAAGCTGAAGGGTAAATCGAAAAGGCTGGATTTAAGCAGGTACTACAGTTTTACAGGGAAATCAGACGTCAAACGACCCATTCAGGCTTAGGTCACAATTCCCAACCCGGGGCCCGGTCGGATGGCTTTTAGAAACGAAATAAAATATGATATAAAAGGCAATAAAACACTCATAGAATGTAAACAAAATTAGTCATGGGTATAATATGTGTGTATTCCTTGGTAAACAATTATATTTTTCGTTTCCGCCGGGCCCCGGTTTGGAAATGGGATCTAAGCCTTAGCAATTGTAGCCAAGTGTTTTTTTTTTATTCACATTTATTTAATGAGGATTAGACAAAAAGCAAAGTTGCTTATCTGGGTCTTCTCCTCTTACACATGACAAAAATAAGGACACACATACAAAATAAAGTACACTAAATAACATAGTCAAAAGATAATGATAACGAAGTCAAAATAAACAGGGAGCCAAGTGTTGATGGTCCCTTTGATTATTCTTGCCATTGAACTAAGCATTAAGCGAAGCATCCTGTCCATGGTGTCCACCTGTCTATTGTTACATTGCGTGGTTGTAATTTAATGAATTTAGGACCTAAGCCTAACTGGTCCTTTGACATCCGATTTGCCAGTAAAACTGTATCTTCCGCTACTCTTACTGCGTGTAGGAAAGGTGATGAGAAAGTTGGGTTCGGGAACAGGTGTATGCTGCTGAGGGTGAGTCAGGGGTCCTTTGACCTTCAAGGAAGCCGGAAGAAAAGGTCATCTCAGTAGGGAACTTTATCTTTAGATTTAAGTTAATTTTGTCATGTTTGATATGATATCAATTAATGGACCCGGAATCATTCAGTGTTTGTTGTGTGCGGCCCATTCGATGCTGGGTTTAGAAAATGTAAAGGAGGGTTTACTCATGAACAAACTTTCTTTGTTTATGTCAGCTAAGACTACGTAGGTTGTCTTCTGACTTTTTTATTTGCTCCTGTATCTATTCTTTACGAATTAAGTATTAAGTAATAATAAAATACATGTCATTAGAAAAGACGGAGCGGGTCGCTTTTGTCATTTTAAACATATTGGCATTAGTATTAGAAATACAGAAGAAGAAGAAAGTAACATTAATATGCATTAGGCCACACCAAGTAAATTTTATGGATGACATCCTCTGCAGACTGCAAAAATAATGAGATAGGGCGAAAAAAAAACAAGATGGGTAAAAAAAAACAAGATGGCTAAATTTTCAAAATAGACACCATAAACATCGTAACAAGAGTTTAAGTGACAAAACATGGGAGCACTGACAACAAATCATTCATTCCTGTATTCAAGAAGTGAACTAGTGTTGTGAAAGTGACACTAGTGTGGTAGACTGGTATTATTTACCAAGTTGCCAACTACACTCATGACTTCCATAGTGGTGCCACTTTTATATCTATTCAGCTGGTTTCACTTCTATAATTACAGTAATAGCTACCTCGCTAGTGTGGCTTCTACAAGTACAATCATTAGGGTAAAACACAACATACTTTTCCACTTTGGTACTTTCTCGTCATGTTGACCATCTCTAAAGAAGGAAAAAAATTCTTGTTTTTTTTTTCTGAAATCAGGCGAAAATTAATGAGCGCGCGGATGTCATCCATAAAATTTACTTGCGGTGGCCTTAATAGAAGGTATCAGTTTATGCGTGATTTATACAGTTTAGTTATCTGTAAGGGTGGTACAAAAATACTATGAGAAAGAGAAGACGAGGTCTGATGGAGATCAAACTTTATTTGAGCAGACATCAAACAGCCACGGTTCTCGTTCCCGTCAGAACACCTCGTTCCCAGGCTGATTTACCTGAAAAAGTATGCAAAATTGAGGCCTTAGTTTAGAACCACAGCAAAAAAAATGAAAAACCAGTCGAACGGCTTATTGCTGCTTGCTTATTGATGGCAGGTACTCTCTCTTCTGATCTTACGAGGGACATGTCGTTATTAGACTGTTTTTCTGTTCGACATGTAATTTGTTGCGAAACTTGATCGAGCATGTAGATCTAACAAACTGAATGCGAGATCCAAGATCCAGCGATCTCGAACCTTGATCTAGCTGTCCATGTGATTCCGCATCTAGATCTAACAAACATGTTACAGACTGAATGAAAGATCCAAGACCCCGTGTCCCTTAACCTTTATCTAGCCATCCATAAGGTGATCCCACATCTAGATCCCCTAAACATGTTAGAAAGCGCGAGATTCAAGATCCCCTAAGTCCGTACCTTGATCTAGCCGTCTATAAGGCGATCCCACGTGTAAATCTAATATTACTAACTTGTTCCATGTTACAAACTAAATGAAAGATCCATGATCCCGAACCGTGATCTAAACGTCAATGGGGATCCCTCATATAAAATTTGATCCAAGACCCCGTGCCCCCCTACCTTGATCTAGCCGTCCATAATGTGATTTCGCATCTATAAAGAAAATGCATACATGTATTACTGAATGGAAGATCGACGACCCCGTGCCCCCAAACCTTGATCTAGCCGTCCATCAGGTCGTGCCACGGCCAGAGGAGGTCCACCTGGGTGCAGACGGGGCAGCACTGCCCGGGCACGTGCTCGGGGTTGGCGCAGGGCGGGCGTGCGCAGTCCTGCACCGCGCACATCGGCCTCTGTCCCGCAGCTGCGCAGTAGCACCACGTGCAGTCATCCGGCTGGAGGGTGGAGTAAATGACGTCATAAGCTTATCAACCTTAGTCATCTTGTTGTATCATTGCAGCCAGTAGGTGCACAATCTGAGTAATGAGGCTGTTTTATGCGCTCTTAAAGGCACCTCCTTCAACACGGGACCCTCATTTTACGTCCCCTCCGAAAGACGAATGTAATCCTTTACAGTTTTGTGTCGAATCTTAAAGAAAAATACCTCTACGGTATGTCAATACGCCATGGCTACTCAAAAGCGCCCTCAAGCGTTCATACAAAACAATTCAAGGCCCAATAACTTTCTTTCACCGAACCGCGGCGGGGCCCGATGCCGACTTCCAACCACATTTGACCCGTTAATGACGTCACACTTTCGAAAGGTCACGTGACAATCAGGTCGTCAGTTCTTGTGAGGAAGACCAGAGGGCTGGTCGAAAATTGGGTCTACATTGTGTTGAAAGACAACTAAATCCTTCTCCATGATATGCGCTATTGGTACAAAGAACAACCAAGCAAGGTTAGACAAATGTTGACTTCTAAATTTCTGATCTTGATCAAAAAAAACTTTTCTAACCATAAATGCTAAATTTGACAGATTCTGAAATGCTAAATTCGACAGATTCTGAAATGCTAAATTTGACAGATTCTGAATGTTCGAAAGCTCTGACCTGGTGATTGGTGCCGACGGGGATGACGATATCACCGAACTGACAGCCGGCGTCCGGCGGGCACTCGGGGCAGCACTGTCCGGGGACGTTCACGGGGTTGGAGCAGGACGGAGCCGGGCAGCTCTGCGCCAGGCACATCGGCCTGTCTCCCGCGGCTTGGCATTCGCACCACGTACAGTCGTCCGGCTGTTGGTCATAGCACACAGAGGTCAGGTTAGATTTAGACAGATAAAAATTTCAAAGCTGTAAAACAAGCAATATACATGTAGTAGAAGCCGGTTAATTGCAAAACGGGTTAACAACACTTCTGTTAAATGCACGAAATCCCCAAAATCCCAAACCGGTGCGGTCCAGCTAGATGACTTCGCATTATTGCACCAGCCGGATAATTGCACGAAATTCACTGGCAAATAGGCCGTGCATTTAAGCGGTCCCAATTGCACCGTTTCCCACAGGGGATGTAGCCCCGGCCGGCTCTGAAGCCACACACACTAAGGGCTTTACGTACCTCTTTATGTTTTTACGGGTAGGGCTCGTAGTATAATTGTCGCCGAATCCCATATAGATTTTAACAGAGTTTTAAAAAATCCAGGGGCCCGGCCGTACCCTAAAATAGCCTGATAGCCACAGGGGTGTTCAATGGGGCCATATAGGGGTCACTCCCGAAAGTGCAGAAACTATCAAGGGGCCCTCTTTTCCCAGATGTAACCGCAGGATAAGCTGTGGCAAGTATTTCTCTATCTTTGGTTCAAAACAACTAGTGTACGTGTATTGCCAATTGCACCGAAGTTGAAGAATACAGAATCATCAAACCTGTGACTTAAACATGTGAAAATGGCTACTGTCAAGGGCGGAGCCTCAAGCGGCTACTTTTGATTGATACTGGTGTATAAATAACCGGACGGTATCAAAATATTGACTTCTTCCGCTAATTTTATCTTTATCTGAAGGTCCTTGAGTCCCTGTGGGAATGTTGACAGACACATGTCGGTCTGACCTGGTAAGTCGACCCCACAGGGATGATGACGTCACCGAATTGGCATCCGTCCGTGGTACCGGAAATGACGTCAGTCAGCTGATCACCAATCGTGTCCACGGCGTCAGTAGCTTGGCGCTTTGCTGGAGAAGGTCAAGTTCAGGTCAAAGTGTTACTGTTCGTATCAGTTGGACAGCATTAAGACGTTCGGAATTTTGGATCAGGAATATACATTTTTATCTTATCTTTCCCCCATAGATGTGGGGAAATTATTAAGTGTTTGACAAAGACAAAATTCGATTATTGATCAATGGTAAGTAAGTGCAAATAACACAAAAATTTACTGCATATACAATAATTAATTATAGTTATATCCCTTGAAAAAGTTCGATTGAAAAATGTTGCATAAACATTGACAATTTCAGCATCATTCAACTTGAGCTGTCGTGGATAATGCGTTGCCATTCCTCCAAATGTTGTATCTGACAAAGTGTATAGTGTACTATGTAAATAAATCAGTTAAAGTTTTTCCTGTATGGTGTAACTATAGGGTTGGCGCTCGTGTGTGTAATTCTTTGTTATTACTAGCACTCTTTTTTAGCACCATGTATTGTACTCTCTACGAGAAGGCGAGAAACTATCAAAAACACCAAAATACGAAAAATATAAAAGTTTCAAATCAGGCGCAAACTACTGACAATGCTTGAAGATCAAATTCCTGTTAAGATAAAATTAGAGTAGTAACAAAGCTCACTAACCCCGGGGTTGGCATGTTCCGGGCGCCCAGGGCATGAACACACAGGAGCTGACCAACTGCATCACAGAGCCGTCAGGATGGACCACCTCCTGAACCGAGGAGTCACACCCCGGGTACACACACGTCAGGCCGCTAGCACACCTGTACGTACGAAGGGAACACACGTCAGGCCGCTAGCACACCTGTACGTACGAAGGGAACACACGTCAGGACGCTAGCACACCTGAACCTACGGAGAGAACACACGTCAGGCCGCTAGCACACCTGTACGTACGGAGAGAACAGACGTCAGGCCGCTACCACACCTGTACGTACGGAGGAAAAACACGTAAGGCCGCTAGCACACCTGTGCGTACGGAGGGAACACACGTCAGGACGCTAGCACACCTGTATGTACGGAGAGAACACACACGTCAGGCCGCTAGCACACCTGTACGTACGGAGGGAACACACGTCATGCCGCTAGCACACCTGTACGTACGGAGGGAACACACACGTCAGGCCGATAGCACACCTGTACGTACGGAGGGAACACACGTCAGGCCGCTAGCACACCTGTACGTACGGAGGGAACACGCATCAGGCCGCTAGCACACCTGGACGTACGGAGGGAACACACGTCAGGCCGCTAGCACACCTGTACGTACGGAGGGAACACACACGTCAGGTCACTAGCACACCTGTACGTACGGAGGGAACACACACGTCAGGTCACTAGCACACCTGTACGTACGGAGGGAACACACACGTCAGGCCGCTAGCACACCTGTACGTACGGAGGGAACACGCATCAGGCCGCTAGCGCACCTGTACGTACGGAGAGAACACACGTCAGGCCGCTAGCACACCTGTAAGTACGGAGGGAACACACGTCAGGCCGCTAGCGCACCTGTACGTACGGAGGGAACACACGTCAGGCCACTAGCACACCTGTACGTACGGAGGGAACAGACACGTCAGGCCGCTAGCACACATGTACGTATGGAGGGAACACACACGTCAGGCCGCTGACACACCTAACGCACGTAACGCTATTTCCCCTTTATCAACTTTATCACTTTTAGAACTTTAGAACCGTTTTTAAAAATCTTTTGACCCCTTTTATGCTATGGTATTGTTCAGACTATTTTCCCCGAAGTCTAAGTATCCACAACCCTCACGTACGGCCTGTTGGAGGCTAAGTACCCACCCGGTGTGCCCGTTACCACAGCTCTCCCCCTCCTGTCTGGCGCACACGTGACAGCACCTGCAAACGTCAAGGGTCAGTTCGCAGTCCGACGGCGGCTCGGGGCAGGTGTAGTCCGCCTGAATGAATGAATGAATGGATGAATGAATGAATGAATGAATGAATGAATGAATGAATGAATGAATGAATGAATGAATGAATGAATGAATGAATGAATGAATGAATGAATTAATGAACGAACGAACGAACGAACGAACGAAGGAACGAACGAACGAAGGAACGAACGTACGAATGAATGAATGAATGAATGAATGAATGAATGAATGAATGAATGAATGAATGAATGAATGAATGAATGAATGAATGAATGAATGAATGAATGAATGAATGAATGAAATCGCTATCATACAGAGGACAACTTAAAGTGTAGTCAGGGATATCAAGTAAAAAAAATGAATGTTTATCAACGATTACAGAGACTCAAAATCAAAATTTATGGAACATATGTCAAAATGGACTAACAGAGAAACTGGTCAGCAATGGAGAAAATGTCCTACAAGCACATCAGCAAGAAGGAAGATCAAATTCAAAAACCAGCTTCATCGTGCAAAGTGGAGCAGCGAACCACCAGCCCAAGTCATATAAAGAAGCACTGCTCCACACACAGAAAAGTTCACAACGGAAGAGAAAGTCCAGTGACAGAACAAAGGGTCCTGGCCATTACAGGTATGATAAACACATTGCCACACATGAGAAGGAGAGAAATGCCAAGCCTGGAGATGAGAGTACAGACCTTTCAGACTTTGTTAGTGCAGCAAGAACCAGACTGAAGAGGAGAAGATTTTTCCTAGGCTACATGAAGAAAACAGAACCTAGGAAACTACAGGATATGATATACAAATATGCACAAAGAAGGGAAGTACATCTATCCTTTGTGAGGGTTATGACAAGCAGACAGAAGGACATGGCCTTTGCAAGGATAAATGTCCTTGAGCACCAAGCTGACATGGTAGTGAAAGACAAGTTCTGGCCAGAAGGCATTAAGTGCAGACTATGGTTATCAGAAAGGAGGTACAAGAACAAGGGAGGTGACCAGGAGCCGAGTAGCGAAAAGCCCTGTCCGTAATCAGAATGCCATGGCCCAGACCTTGGGTACATACCCTGCACCATACCAACAAGTAACATGACCAGAAGTATACAAAGTCAACTGTCAGTTGCCTGCTACAATACTAGGGGACTAGTGACAGCAATACCGTTCATCAGGAAACACTTAGCACATATAGACATAGTAGCAATTACAGAGCACTGGCTCTTTGAAGAATCACTTCCAGAATTGGACAGAGTTTTAAACAGCCATAGGGGCTGGGGCAGGGCAGACAGGAGACTGCAAGATCATGAAAGAGGGCACTGGAGGAGAGGTCAGGGTGGAGTGGCACTGTTATGGAAAGAATCAATAGATTATGCAGTTTGCAAACTGAATGATGGCAACGACAGAATCATAGGAGTGCGGATAAGGCTTTGTGACGGCCAAAAACTCTTTCTCTTTGCTGTCTACATGCCAAATGGAGGAATGCCAATTGAAGAATACAGAGAACAGCTGGAGGTGTTAAGGGAGTTATATAGAAAGTATGAGAATGACGGGGAAGTTATGATTATTGGAGACTTTAATGCAGACCTTGGTGATCAAGGAGGGCCAAGGGGCAAAGGTCAAATGTCAAAACTGGGGAAAGAACTAGCAGACATCATGGGTGAACTAGGCTTGCTATCTCTCAACCTAAGCAACTTGGGCACAGGGCCACTTCACACTTTCCAGGCCAATGGTGACAAGAATCTGTCAACTATAGACCATATTGTCATTCCCCACACATTAGCAGCAGAAGCAACCTCATGCAGAGTCTTAGAGAACAACGGAGACAACTTATCAGACCACAACCCAGTCATAGCAACTTTCAACAACAAACCATCTGAGTGGAAAGAAGGGCAGTGTGAAGCAAAACTAGACTGGGAGAAGGTTGAAAGACAAGTGATTGAAGATACTTTTGGAAAAAGTGTGGAAAGGAAACTAGACGCAACTAAAAGCCCCAGTGAAGTGACAATAGCTGCCATTGAAGAGGAAGTCGGTGTGTTAACTGAAGTGCTGAGAAGTGCAGCAGTAGAGACAATACCAGTGAAGAGAACAAAAAAGCACCAGAAGCCTTATTGGTCATCAGACCTACAAGAAACACACCAGGAAGAGATAGAGGCCTGGCTCCTGTGGAAGGCAGCTGGAAAACCAAGGGAGAAGAACAACCAGCTGTTTAAGAATTACAAAGACAGTAAAAGCCGCTACCGAGCAGTTCTAAGACAGGCAAAACTCCTGCATGAAGAACAAGAGAATGAGAAACTAGCAGAGATAGCAGGAACGGACGACAGGGGTTTTTGGAAGAAAATAAGACAAAGAAAAGGAAAAATAGACAAACCACAAGCAGTGAAAGTGGGAGACCAACTCCTGACAGACCCAAGAGAGGTAAGAGAGGCATGGGCCACCCATTTTGAAATGCTTGGAAATGAGCAGAAAGAGGAAAGTGCACTTTATGATGAAGTACATAAGGAAGCAGTCATAGAGGAAGTAGGGAAAATGGAGAGGGAGAGTTATAATAACACTGAAGACATTCTAGAAGAACCATTCCTCCTGTCAGAAGTGGCCACTGTTTGCAGGCAGCTGAAGTGTGGTAAAGCTGGAGGGAATGATGGCCTGACATATGAACACATGAAGTATGGTGGCAAAGCACTGTGGAGCAGAATGACAGCACTGTTCAATGCAATGAGGGAACTAGAATACATTCAATGGGATTTAAGAGGGAATTAAGATCCCCTTACTAAACAAGGCAAAACTAACAAAGCAGATTTCAACTCGCACAGAGGCATCACCCTCCTAAATGTGATGATGAAGATTTGGGAGAAAGTACTTTACAATAGATGGAAACCATGGTTACTGTCCAAGGGCCTACCACATGAGCTTCAAAACGGTGGTCAGGTGGGATGTAACAACATTACCACAGCCTACATTGTGCGAGAAGTACTGACTCACTACCAGGAAAGAGGCAGTTTAGTTTACGGCTGTTTCCTCGACACGACTAAAGCATACGATACAGTGTGGATACCAGGGCTGTTGTACAAGATGTTTAAAGTGGGTGTGAATGGCAAAATGTGGAGGTTGATCAAGCTGATGCACACCGAGAACTGCTATTCAGTCAAGTTGAACGGGGAGAAATCAAGAGAGTTCATAACCACACGCGGAGTTAACCAAGGAGGCGTGTTATCTCTCACATGCTACCTCCTCTCAACTAACGATGTGCATGAGATATTACAAGCCCAGGGTGGAGGGGCATCGGTGGGCGGTCTGAACTGTTGCTCACCGGCACTTGCAGACGACATATGCCTGCTTGCAGGCTCAAGATCAGCACTGATGAAACTTATAGACACTATGTATATTTATGGTACGAAATGGAGGTTTCAATTTGCACCAGAAAAGAGTAAATGCGTAGTGTTTGGTCAGAAGTCAGGAGGAAGGCCTACAGGAAGTTCAGTTGGGGACTGGTGGATGGGGAACACAGCTATTCCGGAGGTTGCTACAGTTACACATGTTGGGGTACAACATTCAGCAAACCTAACATCAGCAGCAGCGACAGAGAGTGCCACAAAGAAAGGCAAAGGAAAGACCTGTGCAATTCTTGCAACGGGATTGGAAGGCAGGAAACCTAATCCACTTGTCACAAGAAAACTTTACTACACTATAGTGATCCCCTCCATGCTACACGGGTGTGAGCTCTGGCAGCCATCCAATACTGATATGCAAAAACTTGAGCAGTGCCACAGATTTGCCGCTAAGAAAATGCAAGATATGCATTTCCAGACGGAGACAACAGCAACCCTCGCAGCACTGGGGATGCCATCCCTTAGAGCAATTATTGACAAATACAAGCTGAGGCTCTTTGGCAGACTAACACAACTCCCCAGCAATGTGCTGGCAAAGAAAATATTCTTGTATAGACTGTACTCATTCTTGCTGAGAAGAGAAAGAGGGATCAGCTCCAAAGGATTTATCAGTGATTGCTTCACAATTGCGCAAGAATATGGACTGAGTGAGTATCTTGAGCAGTTCGGGGTAACCCTAGAGTTCCCAGCAAACCGGTGGAAGCACATTGTGAAAGCAGCTGTGGGGGAAAAAGAGGAAGGAAAGTGGAACGACAAAATAAGTGGAAGTACAACAAGGTTCCAGAAGACACACACAACAATGTTGCAGCCACATAAGTTATGGATGCTAGCTAGGAAGAAACCTGCCTACAGAAGTGACCTACAAAAGTTGATACACCTCAGTACTGCACCGAGAACACAAAAAGCTTGCCCAGCATGTGACAACCCCACAGATGACCTAGTAAAGCACATGTTGACAGAATGCAGAACATTCCAGACGGTGAGGGAAGAAGTGACTGACCACCTTACTGACTTCCTTGGAATCAGAGTAGCAGTGGAAGTGCACCAGCAGGGAGACGAGAGACTGACTGAAGTTCTCCTTGGTGCGCACATAGTAGAAGAGAACATTGAGACAGAACACTGGGAGGAGTTTATCCTGCTTGTGGCAAGAAAGCTAAGGCCACTAGCAGTAATGGCCCTCAAGCATATAACATGGAAATAAGTCAGGTCTTGGTTACTATCCACTACGATGGCCAATCAGTGACAACAGAGTAATTGGTGTAGAAACTGTGCAACTGATATACATACTGTACAACTGATAACTGACTGGTTTAAGTTAAGTCAAAGTGTTTACATTATGTACAGGACCGTATAACGGAAGCATAGGTATGAGTCATGTAAAGGTGTATGTGTAATGTGTTGCTCAGAGAAACTGCATGACGAAAGTTCAAGACCCATGTGAGTCAAACCGAAGTATCGTTATACAAGTTTGCGTTCAGAGACTGTATTTCAGAAGTTTAAGACTAAGAGATGTAGATCATGACAAGTTGGTTTCTTTTTACCATGTACACAGTCATATGTATGACATGTCGACAATAGACAACTTTTTAAAGTCAAGCGGGACAAGGCGTAAATGAGTGTTCGTAGAATCTGTTTGTACCGTATTATTATGTTGTAAGCTGTCACCTAGGAAACATATTTTAATATTTGTAAATATTCCATTTTTATGCTCTCCCAAGACGGAGGAATAAAGTATGAAGAAGAATGAATGAATGAATGAATGAATGAATGAATGAATGAATGAATGAATGAATGAATGAATGAATGAATTAATGAACGAACGAACGAACGAACGAACGAAGGAACGAACGAACGAAGGAACGAACGTACGAATGAATGAATGAATGAATGAATGAATGAATGAATGAATGAATGAATGAATGAATGAATGAATGAATGAATGAATGAATGAATGAATGAATGAATGAATGAATGAATGAATGAATGAATGAATGAATGAATGAAATCGCTATCATACAGAGGACAACTTAAAGTGTAGTCAGGGATATCAAGTAAAAAAAATGAATGTTTATCAACGATTACAGAGACTCAAAATCAAAAT
>NC_049979.1:2198521-2203950 GCF_000003815.2 Branchiostoma floridae
TACTCGCGGGGAAACCTATATTTGTCATGTAAGAAAAACGGATTAGTTAGGGATATCAATAAAAAAATGGACGGGTAATAGTTTCAACTGCAATATTTCTGAGATATTACAATTTGAAACTACCGTCTGTCCATTTTCTTTAACGGGTATAGGTTACCCGCGAATAAAGGTGAACTAGCGTTACATATGGCAGTGCTCAACAAAACAATAACCTGCCTCCAAGATGCACGGGCAGTGCAATAACAGCGAGTTGGCATAGCCGACAGCTATCAGGAGCAGGAGCGCGACGGGAGCCATGTTTCCTCTCGTACGGCTGGAAAGGTTGTGAGAGAAGTAGTGAGAACATTCGCAGGTGTGAACAGGTGTGGGCAGGTGAGGGGACAGGTGTTTGTTCTGTACGGAAGCCGCAGGTAGGGCTGACGTGCAGAGTAAGGCGTTGGTCTTACGTTCATCAAACTCGGCCAGCGCCATTGATTCAACGTCCAAGTGTTAATATGTTAGTCCATGTTGACCATGTGGGCCTTTGCGAGATCCCTTTTGAAAACTGAAAGGCTATTCTCTGATTGGCTGACAGCTGCAGCTGGTTTGTGGCGACGCTCACAATAACCGGGGGTGGCCCTTCAGATACTGAAGTAGCAGGGTCTCCTTATTGGTTGGGGGCCGTGCGTAGGAGGATGCAATTTTCGTTTCGAAAAAAAACAACACGTTTAACCTTACTGTAATTAAATAGTACAAAATAGCTTCAAATGAGCAAATACATGTCGTAGATTGAAAGACATATATATTAGAAAACAAATTACTGATGTCGTAGAATAAAAACGTAGATTTCAAGATGATAAAAGACAAAAAAGAATAATCTGTTGTTCGGTAGTCCATACTGTGTGCATTTGGTCATTCCTGCACACGCTGATTTCATAATCGAGGCAACTTTTTTGGACAAACGTTGCTTTTCGCGCGCTCGCACCAGACTTTGGGGTTCCCAGAGGATGTCAGCCATATAATCAAATCTGCATGGCCTTTTTGTGAAAACTTGAATGATAAAGCTGAAGGGTAAATCGAAAAGACTGGATTTAGTACGCTAGTCTTACTGCGTGCAGGAAAGGTGATGAGAAAGTTGGGTTCGGGAACAGGTGTCTGAAGGTAAGAGTGAGTCAGGGGTCCTTTGACCTTCAAGGAAGCCGGAAGAAAAGGTCATTTCAGTAGGGATCTTTATTTTTAGATTTAAGTTACTGATTTTTGTCATGTTTAATATAATATCAATGAAAGGACCCGGATTCATTCAGTGTTTGTTGTGTGCGGCCCATTCGATGCTGGGTTTAGAAAATGTAAAGGAGGGTTTACTCATGAACAAACTTTCTTTGTTTACGTCAGCTAAGACTACGTAAGTTGTCTTCTGACTTTTTTATTTGCACCTTTATCTATTTCTTACGAATTAAGTAACATAAATGTCATTAGAAAAGACGGAGCGGGTCGCTTTTGTCATTTAAACATATTGGTATTAGTATTAGAAATATACTGAAGAAGAAGAAAGTAAGATTAATATGCATTAGGCCACACCAAGTAAATTTTATGGATGACATCCTCTGCAGACTGCAATAATGAGATAGGGCGAAAAAAAAACAAGATGGGTAAAAAAAACAAGATGGCTAAATTTTCAAAATAGACACCATAAACATTGTAACAAGAGTTTAAGTGACAAAACATGGTAACACTGACAACAAATCATTAATTCCTGTATTCAAGAAGTGAACTAGTGTTGTTTAAGTGACACTAGTGTGGTAGACTGGTATTACTTACCAAGTTGCCAACTACACTCATGACTTCCATAGTGGTGCCACTTTTACAGCTATTCAGCTGGTTTCACTTCTATAACTACAGTAATGGCTACCTCGCTAGTGTGACTTCTACAAGTACAATCATTAGGCTAAAACACAACATACTTTCCCACTTTGGTACTTTCTAGTCATGTTGACCATCTCCAAAGAAGGAAAAAAAATTCTTGTTTTTTTTCTGAAATCAGGCGAAAATTAATGAGCGCGCGGATGTCATCCATAAAATTTACTTGCTGTGGCCTTAATAGAAGGTATCAGTTTATGCGTGATTTATACAGTTTAGTTATCTGTAAGAGTGGTACCAAAATACTATGAGAAAGAGAAGACGAGGTCTGATGGAGATCAAACTTTATTTGAGCAGACATCAAACAGCCACGGTTCTCGTTCCCGTCAGAACACCTCGTTCCCAGGCTGATTTACCTGAAAAAGTATGCAAAATTGAGGCCTTAGTTTAGAACCACAGCAAAACCCGTCGAACGGCTTATTGCTGCTTGCTATTGATGGCAGGTACTCTCTCTTCTGATCTTACAAGGGACATGTCGTTATTAGACTGTTTTTCTGTTCGACATGTAATTTGTTGATCTAACAAACTGAATGCGAGATCCAAGATCCCGCGATCTCGAACCTTGGTCTAGCTGTCCATGTGATTCCGCATCCAGATCTAACAAACATGTTACTGACTGAATGAAAGATCCAAGACCCCGTGTCCCACCCATAAGGTGATCCCACATCTAGATCCCCTAAACATGTTAGAAAGCGCGAGATTCAAGATCCCCAAAGTCCGTACCTTGATCTAGCCGTCTATAAGGTGATCCCACGTGTAAATCTAATGTTACTAACTTGTTACATGTCACAAACTAAATGAAAGATCCATGATCCCGAACCGTGATCTAAACGTCAATGGGGATCCCTCATATAAAATTTAATCCAAGACCCCGTGCCCCCCTACCTTGATCTAGCCGTCCATAATGTGATTTTGCATCTATAAAGAAAATGCATACATGTACTACAGACTGAATGGAAGATCGAAGAACCCGTGACCCCCTACCTAGATCTAGCCGTCCATGAGGTCGTGCCATGGCCAGAGGACGTCGACCTGGCTGCAGACGGGGCAGCACTGCCCGGGCACGTGCTCGGGGTTGGCGCAGGGCGGGCGTGCGCAGTCCTGCACAGCGCACATCGGCCTCTGTCCCGCAGCTGCGCAGTAGCACCACGTGCAGTCATCCGGCTGTAGGGTGGAGTCAATGACGTCATAACCTGATTAACTTTAGTCACCTTCCGTAAATAGTTTCATCAGGTTGGTAGATCAATTCAGCAATGTCTTTTTCGTTACACAACCTTCTTTTAATTCTTCCGTAAACGTTTGTTTGTTTCGACGACCATTTGTCGCCTTCATCAGTACAAAAAGGAACAATTACTATCGATGCGATATGAACTATACAGAGTCAGTGCAATCAGTTTACGGAAGAATTGAAAGAAGGTTGTGTAATGAAGAAGACTTTGTTGAACTTTGTCACCTTGTTGTACCATTGCAGTCAGTAGGTGCCATATCTGAGTAATAGGGCTGTTTTACGTGCTTGAGTCACATCCTTGAATAGGGGACCCTCATTTTACGTCCCCTTCGAAAGACGAAGCAGTCCTTTACAGTTTTGAGTCAAAGTTTAAAGCAAAATACGTCTATTTAGTTATGTCCATATACGTCATGGCTACTCAAAAGCGCCCCCATGCGGGACCCCATAGCGACTTCCAACTACCTTTGACCCGTTACTCACGTCACACTTTCGAAAGGTCACGTGACAATCAGGTCCTCAGTTATTGTGAGGAAGACCAGAGGGTTTGTCGACAATTGGGTCTGTGCTGTGTTGAAAGAAAACTAAATCCTTCTCCATGATATACGCTATTGGTACAAAGACTGACCAAGCAAGGTTATGCAAATGTTGACTTCTAAAGTTCTGATCTTGATTTTAAAAAAAACAACTTTTCTAACCATAAATGCTAAATTTGACAGATTCTGAATGTTCACAAGGTCTGACCTGGTGATTGGTGCCGACGGGGATGACGATATCACCGAACTGACAGCCGGCGTCCGGCGGGCACTCGGGGCAGCACTGTCCGGGAACGTTCACGGGGTTGGAGCAGGACGGAGCCAGGCAGCTCTGCGCCAGGCACATCGGCCTGTCCCCCGCGGCTTGGCATTCGCACCACGTACAGTCGTCAGGCTATTGTTAATCACACACAGAGGTCAGGTTAGATTCAGACAGAAAATTCAAAGCTGTAAAAAAAAAGCAATATAATGTTACGGTCCCATTCGCACCGGTGTTCGCAGGGGGTGTAGCCTAGTCTCCATGCAGACCCTACGGTGCCTTAGAGATAGTATGAAAGCTGGCAAAGGAGTATAGCCGGCCAAAGGCAGATAGCCGGCCAAGGGAGTGAAACGGGTGCCGGCTATACTCTTTGCCAGCTTTGATACTATCTCTGAATCTCTAAGGCACCGTAGAGTCTGCTTGGAGACTAGGTGTAGCCCCGGCTGGCTCTGAAGTTTGTCCCCTTGGACTGTCGGATACCGGGTGTATACGTACCTCTCTGTGTTTTACGGATAGGACACGTAGTGTGATTGTAGCCGGGTCCTGGATTGATTTTATCTCCGATTTTAAAAAAAATCCAGGGGCCCTGCCGTACCCTAAAGTAGCCCGATAGCCACAGGGTGTTCCACGGGGCCATATAGGGGTCACTCCCGAAAGTGCAGAAACTATCAAGGGCCCGCTTTTCCCAGATGTAACCGTAGGATAAGCTGTGGCAAGCATTTCTCTATCTTTGGTTCAAAACAACTATTGTACGTGTATTGTCAATTGCACCGAAGTTGAAGAATACAGAATCATCAAACCAGTGACTTTAACATGTGAAAATGGCTACTGTCAAGGGCGGAGCCACAACCGGCTACTTTTGATTCATACTGGTGTATAAATACCGGACGGTATCAAAATATTGACTTCTTCAGCTAATAGCAAATTTTATCTTTATCTGAAGGTCCTTGAGTCCCTGTGGGAATGTTGACAGACACATGTCGGTCTGACCTGGTAAGTCGACCCCACAGGGATGATGACGTCACCGAATTGGCATCCGTCCGTGGTACCGGAAATGACGTCAGTCAGCTGATCACCAATCGCGTCCACGGCGTCAGCAGCTTGGCGCTTTGCTGGAGAAGGTCAAGTTCAGGTCAAAGTGTTATTTTTCATATCAGTTGGAAAGACGGTCGGAATTTTTTATCCAGAATATACATTTTAATCCAATCATTCCTCTATAGATGTGGGGAAATCATTAAGTGTTTGACAAAGACAAACATTCAATTATTGATAAATGGTAAGTAAGTGCAAATAACACAAAAATTTACTGCATATACAATAATCAATTAAAGTTATATCCCTTGAAAAAAGTTCGATTGAAAAATGTTGCATAAACATTGACAATTTCAGCATCATTCAACTTGAGCTGTCGTGGATAATGCGTTGCCATTCCTCCAAATGTTGTATCCTGAGAAAGTTGATAATGTACTATGTAGATAAATTAGTTAAAGTTTTTCCTGTATGGTGTAACTAT
>NC_049979.1:2204332-2207634 GCF_000003815.2 Branchiostoma floridae
AGTAACAAAGCTCACTAACCCCGGGGTTGGCATGTTCCGGGCGCCCAGGGCATGAACACACAGGGGTTGATCATCTGCAGCACAGAGCCGTCCGGCTGGACCACCTGCTGTACCGAGGAGTCACACTCTGGGTACACACAAGTCAGGCCGCTAGCACACCTGTACGTACGAAGGGAACACACGTCAGGCCGCTAGCACACCTGTACGTACGGAGGGAACACACGTCAGGCCGCAAGCACACCTGTACAGCATGCACATGCACGTAACGCTAGATTCCCTTTATCCGCGAGATAACCTATATCCGTACGTTGTATCAAAAAGGGGTATCTATGGGGCTATCACGTCGACGGATAATGTTTTGAAATCGCAACTTTTTCAAAATACTGCAATGTTTGAAAGAAATTAGTGTCTGTGTGTGTTTGTGTTTCCGGATGTTTGTAGTCAGCATAACTCAAGAACCCCCTGATGGATTACAATGATATTTGGTATGTTGGGAGACGACTCAAAGTCAAGGTCAATTTTGGGCCCCCTAGTATACTGCAGCAGAACTTCCATTTTTTTATATCTTTTGACCCGGATATGCTGTGGTCTTGTTCACACTATTTTTCCCGAAGTCTACTTATCCACAACCCTCACGTAGGGCCTGTTGGAGGCTAAGTACCCACCCGGTGTGCCCGTTACCGCAGCTCTCCCCTTCCAGGCTGGCGCACACGTCACAGCAGCCGCACACGTCACGGGTCAGCTCGCAGTCCGAGGGCGGCTCGGGGCAGGTGAAGTCCGCCTGCAAGGGTGAACGGATGCATCTGTATCTGTATCTGTAATTTATGTCATACCTGGGCCGCGATAACGGTCGATACATGTGTTCCGGCCTGTATACAGGCTTCGAAATTTTATCACACAGGCTTCCATCGAACAATTCGAACGGTTTCCGTGCACGCCAGCGCGGCGCGGTCGAAAATTCGAATACCTGATTCGGACGTTGGGACATTACTGTTGAAACAATTTTTGTTCGTGGGCACAAAGTTCCTCAACTTCTAGCGCATTTCGCATCGAAACATGTGTTTTCTCAGGTGGATATGACATAAATAAATACAACACGGTGCATTCCGCATCACCCTTGGTACAAGCCCTCCCGTCCAACTTTTAAAATCTACATCCCTAACTGTATTTTAAAAGCAATAATTATAGGTTGTCCTAGCGGATAAAGGTAAACTAGCGTTACATATGGCAATGATCAACAAAAAGTAACCTGCCTGCATGTGGCACGGGCAGTACAAGGACAGCGAGTTGGCATAGCCGACAGCTATCAGGAGCAGGAGCGCGACGGGAGCCATGGTTCCTCTCGTACGGCTGGAAAGGTTGTGAGAGAAGTAGTGAGAACGTTCGCAGGTGTAACCAGGTGTGGGGACAGGTGTTTGTTCTGTACGGAAGCCGGAGGTAGGGCTGACGTGCAGAGCCAGAGGAAGGCGTTGGCCTTACGTTCATTTTTGTCAAACTCACCCAGAGTCAACTTCTGACCGTTACTCTGGAAAAAAACTTGATTATCTCTCAAATCAAGTCGTAAAGCCATGATACAGATTGAGCTATAGTTAAACAAGCATATAAAAGCACGCCAAAAGCAGGTATTCAAGCAACTGGAAATGATTTTGGAAAATCATGTCCAGTTGCTTGAGTAACTGCTTTTTTGGCGAATCTAATTGCCGAGATGTCAGACCTTCAACGACCAAGCAGCTGGCATCATTAAGTTCCTACAGTGGTCATTGTGGCCTGTTTCAATGTATGCGCCATTGGCAGATTCGAAGTGTATAATGTCGACCGGTACCTATGGCGGGATTGTTTTATCGGTCGTTCAACCAACATGCCACATCAGGTCACCACCGGATGGCCGGGGCAAGTCCAGTTGTGGAGATCAACGGCGACGAATACCGACTTTTTAATACCGACTCTAATAAACAAACCGAAGCCATGTCGCTTTACACAGGGAGACAAACAAAAGCACAAACAAACAAAAAAATATCCAAAGAAACATGCAATCGATATGAAATAAATGACATCACAAGAATAATGTTTCTCCAAAAAATTCCGTCGTGTTATCTTTTTTTGTAAAATCCTCTTCTTTGCAACTTAAATTTTCACATGAAACATTTGCAAATTCCAAGAAAATCATCGATAAGGTGACAAGCACCTCAAGACGGCAATATGAGTCAAGCTTCACACATCTGGTTATTGGGTGGGCCGACTACTCACTCTTTGCAGCCAGGGGCTGAATTGCGAGGAGCTTACATTAGGCGGGGCTAAATCGCAAGGGTCTGGAGCGAGCTGCCATTCGGCGCCACTCAGGTGACCTCAATACGACAGTAATTGCCCCAGGTGCGGCCAAGGTACTGTAGGTTTTTGAACCGCTCACACCGCACCATCGCACGTGTGGCGGGTTCTTTAACGTGCCCGGGGTATGGCTCTCCCCAGACTCGGGACCTCCATTTAACGTCCTATCCGAGGGACGACTCATTTTCACTTGATTAAAGTGAGGAAAGTCGTGTAAAGTGCCTTTCCCAAGGGCACAAGATCGGCAGCACGGCAGGCGGATTCGATCCCGCAACCTCTCGGTCACGAGGCGAACACAATACCACTGTGCCACGCGGCCCCACCCATCTGCTTGGAGATTACACAACGCCTACACCCCAGACCATCTGAGCACACAGACCTGGACACGGGCGCTTCTTTACGCAAACACTGAAGCCGCACAGACGTAAACATCGCCTGTCTCTATCTCCGCCGTCTGAGGGGGGCCGTCAGGAATGGAGGTCTCCAAACTGTGCACGGGTTGGCTCTGCGTGGTCCTCATCGGTAAGTGTTTCATCTTGCAGTGCCGGATATTTGATGCGTCAGACTATATAATAACATTGCTGATAGGTGGAGATCACACTTACGGCTCGGTCACATTCGTAATTGGTCATCGTAATTCTAATCTCCAAGCAATAAGATAAAAGTATCAAAAGCTGACAAATGGATTGGAGTGTGTATTGGCTACATAAGGATCTGCAGCAGAACTCACTGATGAATGCACACTCCTAGGCCGGCTATACTCTTTTAACAGCTTTTGATTAATATCTTATGCTACCGTAGGATCTGCTTGGAGGTTAGGCCATCGTACGATTTTGATGCCGTGGAAATACCAAGCAGGCTAGGGTAGATCTAGCCGCCAACAAGGGTATAATTTTAATACAGTATTTCCCCATATCAAGATAGTTGAGTTCTACAGGACACATGCACGATTTTCCTAATCTCCAGGCAGATCCCAC
>NC_049979.1:2207737-2209393 GCF_000003815.2 Branchiostoma floridae
GATTTGCTCTGTTCGGTTGGTACCTCCTCACGTTTTCACGTGAACTCCCTTTCCCGAAGGGCCTAGCCAACGTTGAAAATCGCGAACCAACCAACCCCCCCACACACACACCCCACACCCACACCCAATAAAAACCAGCCCCGTCGGAAGAATGCAACGTAGTCTAAGATAGACGCCAGTTTGCAATCGCACGACATATATACGTTCTGTTTATGGCTTATGAAGCACAGTGCCACAGGAAAATAAGTTCCGCGAACCCATACCTTCGCCAAGATGTAGATTTACGTGTTGTTTAATACTCTTGTAGGTGAGAGACTTTTTTCGGGCAAAAACGTTACAACGACACTCTTGTGTCAACAGGTTCTGCCTCTCCTTATTCTTATGTGTTCGCCTGTTTACCGTTTTATTTTCAACCCCGTCCCCAAGCTCAGGGAGGCCTAGCTTGGACGTGTCCTCTCTTTCGTTCCTTTGTTTGTCTGTTTGATTTTGTTTGTTCACTCTCGCATCTGCCTGCTTACCACAGTGTGTTCAGGCCCGGTGCCTATCCTGGACATGACCTTGGATCTGTCCTGCCGTTCGTTATTTTGTTTTGTTTGTCCTGCCCTTACCCCGGGTTATGCTACAGTCACGCTTACACCGGTGCCCGTAGGGGTGTTGCCCCGGCCGGCCCAAAAATAGCACGGTAGCCACAATGTGTCAAACGGAACCAGATAGAGATCATGCCCGAAAGTGCAAAGAACAGCCGTAAGGTACCTAGCGGGTCCTCTTGTTTCCAATATGTGACCGTAGTATTAGCCTAAGTTGGTGTGTTAAGCCGAAGGGCGGTTATACCGGCTATATAGATACAAATACAGAAGCTGGTTTGTTACGCCGAAGGGCGGTTATACCGGCTATATAGATACAGATACAGAAGCTGGTGTGTTACGCCGAAGGGCGGTTATACCGGCTATATATATATATATAGATACAAATACAGAAGCTGGTTTGTTACGCCGAAGGGCGGTTATACCGGCTATATAGATACAAATACAGAAGCTGGTTTGTTACGCCGAAGGGTGGTTATACCGGCTATATAGATACAGATACAGATACAGAAGCTGGTGTGTTACGCCGAAGGGCTGTTATACCGGCTATATAGATACAGATACAGAAGCTGGTTTGTTACGCCGAAGGGCGGTTATACCGGCTATATAGATACAAATACAGAAGCTGGTGTGTTACGCCGAAGGGCGGTTATACCGGCTATATAGATACAAATACAGAAGCTGGTTTGTTACGCCGAAGGGCGGTTATACCGGCTATATAGATACAGATACAGATACAGAAGCTGGTGTGTTACGCCGAAGGGCGGTTATACCGGCTATATAGATACAGGTACAGAAGCTGGTTTGTTACGCCGAAGGGCGGTTATACCGGCTATATAGATACAGATACAAATACAGAAGCTGGTGTGTTACGCCGAAGGGCGGTTATACCGGCTGTATAGACACAGATATAGAAGCTGGTGTGTTACACTGAAGGGCGGTTATAACTAGTCTCTACCAGACTCCGGATCGCTGGAAAATCGTAGAAATGGAACAAATAGAGAGGAATATAACCACCAGCCAGGGAACAGCCCGCGATCTCGATCGCGTGCTGTTTACTGCGCCGGTTAGC
>NC_049979.1:2209998-2213389 GCF_000003815.2 Branchiostoma floridae
GGGGGGGGGGGGGTGCGGCTCCGGTGGACGACACAGACAGGTGAGAAAGCGGTTACGGTTACTCTTTTCTTGAGAATCAGAGAATCCACAAATTACAGAAAAAGCTGGATCTGTCTTCTTTGACTCTTTCAGAAAAGGAAGTCGAGCGCAACATGTCAAATTCTAGAGTCAATCCATAGATACATGTTATATTCAATAGTCACATGTTATATTGTAATAATATTGCTCTCCATCTTTTTGTTTCTTTTTTCCTGTAACTTGCAATTAGCCTTCGGCCAAGGAGTTGCATAAGCGAAAAGTTAGATTGTTACATTGTCATTGTGGCCTTCCAGATGCTGCGTTGCCCATGACAACTGCTACGCCCTGCCCAGCTGGTTTGGCGGCATCTTCATCCTGTACAGCTACAGGTGTGAGGACGGGACCGTCACCTGCAGTGAGTACCTGAAATTCACACCTGTCTTGTTTGATTGAACCGTGTTTATTCAGAAGAAATTCTGCATGGCTCTTTCCTTTGTACACTTCACCTATACACTTAATGATTAGGTCACATTTCCAACCCAGGTTCCGGTCGGGCTTTTCGCCAAAACGAAGAATATAGTCTTGTATGAAGAAAGATTGCACAAATTGTGATCACTTTTTAATTGTACGTTTTACGTGTTTTGTTCTCTTCTATATTGTACTTTTCGTTCCCAACCGGGCCCCGGTTTTGAAATATGACCTAAGCATTACCTGTGCGATACACTTGTGTGCTACACCCGGACGTTACATGTGTCCATTAGATTTATCCTCTGCCCTCTGCACCTGAGGTTGCCAGAACCGTACATCACACCTCATCGCCATATACCTGTCCACTGCACCTGTCTGCTACACCTATTCACTATATGCAGGCTTTTCATTGACGTCATACTATAAATTATAAAGTGAATCCTCCGACGGCCATGTTGGCGGGTAATTGAATCAAGCAGTAGCATCTTCGTGTGGTTTACAGACGTATGTTGTGATCCAACATGGCGCAGATGACATCAAATGAAAAGCCTGTATAAATTTCTTCTCTGTGCCGTATAAATGACGTACAGAACAAGCCTGACCTATACATCTGCTTAGATTTTGGAGCTCAAGCTGAATAAGGCCTACATTTCCGAACCGGGGGCCGGCCGGGCAGCTTTCGGGAACGAAAAGTATGGTATAAAAGACAACAGACTACACAAGACGTAAAGAGAATAGTTATGGGCATTATTTGTATATGCTTTTATGTATACATTTCTATGTTTCGTTTCCACAAACAGCCCGGTTTGGAAATGTGACGTTAGCCTTAGGCTTAGCTCACATTTCCAAACCCGGGCGCGGTCGGGCAGCTTTCGGGAGCGAACAGTATTATATAAAAGACATCAAAATACACAAAATGATAGAATATAATTCATGGCCATGATTTGTTTATATTTCTACGTACATTAATTTTTCGTTTCTTTAAAAACATCCCGATCGGGCACCGGTTTGGAAATGTGAACTAACCCTAACTCATCTCCCCCTGCAGCCAGCCGGAGCGCCCTGCGGCGCCGCGTGTGCGAGTGTGACAAGGCGCTTGCCGAGTGTTTCGCCCGTTCTCCGTACGAACCGCAGTACAAAAACTACCAGTACTGCGGCCTGGACAGGGTGGCAGGGACCACACCGGAGACAACCACCGGCCAGAACACCTCTCACGTTGGGCCCACGGACTGACCGTCACTGGGCCATGAGTGAATCTATGTTAAACAACTTACTTTGCATTGTTGATGCATCCATGAATAAAGTAATGTTGCGAATAAATTTGATGCATTGGCTTCTAACTTCAGTGTTTCTTAGATGAGCAAGCAATTGTAAAATATTTGCCTTTTATTTTATTTTTTGCTATTGACTCGGCCCCAAGTTTGTCGACATACCCTTAAATCTGATACTTAGCTAGTAATGTTTTGTAAGTTTGGTTTCAGCTCCTCATCCCATGCTTGGCTTCTATAGATGAAACCTGATTATTAAACAGCCATCGCGACGACACGGGATGTCCCAATGTTTCTTTGCCCGGGCATTTTCTGTGCCCTTTGAAACGTGTAACGTTACATACAGCTGTAGAAAAGGCAAGTTTCAATATTCGTGATAGAATTCTGCAACTAGGACTCGTACCTTCCGTCACTCCAGAGCAATTTTTAGCAATTTTTTTCTTGTGGCCGTTGTGAATGAAAAATTATGGTGATACGTCAAGTTGTTACAGTTAATAAAACAATCCCTTCCCGTGCGATGACCCCTTCTTCCGGATTCTATGAAGGTTCAAGGGTCACATTTAGATGACTCTGATTGGTCCCCTTCACAGGTAAACAGGTGGCTCAAGTTACCTTCAACGCCACGGACGCGGATGCACTAGGCGGGGCGACGGCACCTCGGACGTAGCCCAAATTTTCCCGAATTTTTCTTTAAGTATACAGCTAAATGCTCAGCCACTAGAATAGGTAAAAGTTGGTGTCCATTTTGTAAAGTTATTTAGGAAATTTTGTCCTTAGTAAGCTTTCCCATTCGACAAGTTGGGAACTTCCGCCTCGATGGGGCTTTCCACAGTTGAATTTCGGAGTTATATTTAGTCGGGAATAACAAGGAAGGAAGGAGTCGTGAATCCTGTTCTCGTTGCCGTTGGACCTTCAGCTTCATGTATGTGGGATCATTAGTGATCCAATAACTGTTGGAGGAACATTTGCTTCGCAAGAAACAGCGGTCAAAAATTCTCCCGGTTCCCCGGTTCAACTCGGTGCCAGAAAAATACAATTCAGGTAGGTTGCAACATTTCGGTACTAATCATATCAAGGAGGTTAAAATGAAAATTTAACGTAGGAAGGCAAGACATTGGAGCACGTCAGTGGGTATTCAAGTAGCCAAAGCACGCCTTACCTACTTGCTGATATTAGTAAGATAAGCACTTTTTAAACTGTCTGTATCTCCGATGTTGTACATGTATTACAACGCTACATATATAGTGTGAGGAGGGTGTACGATAAAATGACGTCTAACGTAATTTACAGTAGGTACAGACCATTTTTGACCAGACGAAAATTGTGACATGCTGATCATTGTTGACACAACAAAAGTACAGTGACTTTCGTAAGGTCTTCTACATATATCTGAGCAGGTGGATAGTGACGTTAACGGAGTAACAAACGATTTTATGGAGAAAAAAAACATGTTGAGATTTACGTATTGTTCACACTACTTTGCTTGTTCTAAGGTGCAAACGTTCTTTGGCATATTGGGCTGTTTCTAGTAGAGGTTACGTAAGGGTTGCTATCAGTTCAGTTCACTTCACCTTCGGAGAGCTCCAGCTTTATTGAACGCAGCCCGTATAAATAATATATGATCAAGTTTGTCTGTA
>NC_049979.1:2213508-2242031 GCF_000003815.2 Branchiostoma floridae
TAGGTGCTAAATCGAGTTTTATGTGGTGTAAATTTGGGCTTCCTAGCTGTTTGGCAGTTTGCTGTGAATCTGCAGGGTCGTTTTTGTGTCGATTTCTGTCTTTGCAGTCGAATATCCGATTATATTTGGTATGTGTTGTGACACCGACCGTTTTAAAGTCTTTTAGTGCCCTCTGGTGGTTGACCTTCGGACTGCAGCAGGACGTCCTGGTTTTGTATCTTTGGTTTCGGATGCTATGTGGTGTTGATTTCTTGGTGGTAGACAGCTGTTGACAAAAAGGAGAAAAGGCCGTCGTTTGGGCCTCCTAGCAGGCTGCTGTGGAACTACAGGATCTTTCTTTTAATATGTCTAACCCCCCTTATTTTTTGTTGACTCCACTATTGCCACTATATATAGCGAACACTACTTTGATAAACATCTGGTCCAGTGCTCTGGGTCAGACATATGTCCGGTGTTGGTTTGGATCATCCTAAAGATCTCTGCTTTCAGAAAATTCATATCTGCATAACGGTACTGTTATCACCCCCAATTGATTGATCTAACTTGCATAATTGATCATGAGGACATGCATTGTTCGTTGTGCTAATGACCATCATTAGCTTCATATTTCCTTTGTTTCACGATGGCAGAACACAGTTTTCGGTTTATGGGGATTCCTACAGTTAAGGGCAACAAGGTGACTAACACCGTCGAGAAAAGAATGTGACTCATTTATATCATGGCGGTTTAAATTGCATACAGATACACAACGTTATATGTCATCGTAAACAGAAAACAATATGATGAGAGATGTGATGTGGCAATAGCATTTATGACTTAATCACCGTAGTTTTTATATTTATTTGTCATCCGGTTGCAAAATTGTTTTTTCAAAAATCGTCCTTTGATTCAATAAATGCTTATTTTGAGTTCGGTACAAACACTGACTTTACAAGGCTAACACATAACAATCCCCTGTCTGTCATAGTGAGACGGCCATGGCCTCGCCTCATTTCTTCCTCCAAGCTGCCGAGGATGGGGATATTGAGATCATCATGAGTGGACTACAAGAAGGAGTGGACGTCAATATGACTTGGCCAAGTACTACGGAGAATGACAAAGTAATAGACACGCTCTCACGTCTGTATTACAGTGAACCTAATGCACGATTTGTGTAATAGGCGAACGTACTGAAATGTTTGTAACATATGTTTTGAAATTTGGACCCTGAACATTTAAACGTAGTGTATAAAATTTCGTCATCATTATACCGTACTGGATGATAAAATGATAATTTTCTCACATATTAATTTTTTTAAGAAAACTAGGACGTACATAGATACACATTCTAGTTAATGAGATTATCTTCATTGTGGCGTAGAAGTCAAGGCTATGCTGAAGTGTTGATACAGACATTACGTGTAGCATAAGGACCATCAGTTTGTACAGTAACTCATGACTAGATCTTCAATGTGAGTATATTGATCGTTATGTTACAGGCAGGTGACACATGATCAATCAAGAAAGTTAATAAATTATTTGATAGGGCTCTCAAACATGTTACATATGTAACTGAAATTAGAGAGGAATATCGAATGAAGAACTAATTTTCATAATAGATACTATACATACTATAATTCCGTATTGGTAACTGACAGCAATTTTATTCTTGTTGTTGTGACCATTGTCCCCATTATTGTGTTGCAGGGCCGATATACACCTTTGCATTTAGCGTGTGAACGAGGCCATGACAAGGTTGTGGAGCTCCTAATTGAGAACCAGGCAGATCTCAACGTGCTTACTGCGGTAATAAAGTAGAAAGATAAAATGTTTCCAATTCTCAGCGTTATTGACTTCCAAATCAGATACACGAGTTTTCAGCTAGTATGTAGGTACGGCCATGACAAGGGCCTTGTTGTGAATTTTTTTGATAACAGAGATGATTTTTAGGTGACTGATGAGATAAGATATGTTTCTATATTTATGCACACGTCTAATCCCCAGATCGGTTAATCCGTTGGCCAGGATCGGTGGATCAATGTTGTGCTTTGAACAGACAGAAATTTAGATGTAGCAGGATCTGTTTGCTGCTAATTTTCATTCTCCTACGCAGATACATCCGACGGCGCCAGCAAACCGCCTCTTGTCTGTACTCAACCGTCACCATCGGTTCCTGACCGCCCTGCTTATAAACATTAATGAGCTTATCATTATCTATGCAAAACCCCTTTTGAAAACTGAAAGGCCTATTCTCTACTTGGCTGACAGATGGTTTGTGGCGACGCCCATAGGAACTGATGGTGATGGTTGAGATAGCAGAGTACAGACAAGAGGCGATTTGCTAGCGCCGTCGGATGTCTCTGCGTAGGAGAATGTTAATCTTATGATCAAGCTGATTTCCAGGTGATGAAAGAGGTGAGAAGATGGAATCACACAAGATGTCTTGTATAACTACACAACATTACTCCTTTTTGAGGCACTTCATTTTATGTTACAGGAAGGAGACACACCCTTGCATGTCGCGTGTTATGAGGGTAATTACAACGTTGTGGAGCTGCTCATTAAGAATCAGGCAGATCTCAAGATGATTAATGAGGTAAGGAAGAATGACATCAGTCAGTCTGTAAAAGCACTACTCAATGATGCATCTTTTTGTGACCACTATTTTGTTACATACATACATGCATGCAGAGACAGAAGATGCTGTCTGAAACGCCTGACCGTTTCCAAAATCATACCATCATATCTTGTAGCAAAATGTATTTGTCCGGAAGCAACGACCAACTAGACAGCTGGTATCACCCTCCTCCTTATTCAAAAAGGGACTGTTCCAAAATGTACAATGTAGTTCATTTTTATTTTTGTACTTCATAATGTACATTTAAGGTCTTAATCCGAAATTACGGTACGTTAAATGGGGTATGAATAAAGGGTTAATGACCCGCCCCGAGGTGTATATGGTGTCATAACGCCTGGTCCTTTGTTATAACCACCTAATAAAACCACCGAGTGAGCGAAGCAAACGAGGTAGTTTTATGAGGTGGTTATAGCAAAGGACCAGGCGTTATGACACCATGTACACCGAGGAACAGGCGGGTCATTAACGTTATTATCATATACCTAGCCTACCCAAACTTGCAAACTCCTGTATGACGCATAGATCCCTTGGAAATAAACGTGTGAATTCCTTTGTCGAATTTCTGAAAGTTCACATTTGTTCCTTGGTACCTACATTTGTTTACGGATTGCAGTTTTGAAACAAAATTCCCCTCGAAAAATATTGAAAAATTGCAGTCTTATTACCTTTGCCAGAATGACAAAACTCATTATCAATGTTAACAGAAGGAGCTATTCCCTCCTTGCAGTCTGTACTTATTCCCTCTGCTCTGGCATATGTTTCGCTCCTTTTGATTGGCCAAACCCTGCATATCTTGTGTGTATCGCTCAGTCTGGTTGGTCAGAATGAATCGACACCGGCGCCGGTGTCGATTCATTCTGACCAATCAGAAGGAGGATACACACCGGCCTGGTGTTACGGCGTCATAACCAACGTGGAACGGGGCCTTCTGATTGGTCCGCGGCGCCTGGCTATATGATAATATGCAATAAACTTCATTGTCATTGTCATTGTTAAAACTAAACTCGGCACAAAAAGTTTGAGAACGGGTGTTCATGAATATCAATTAAGCAAGCGGGGTAACTTGAAAGATCCTTCCTTATTGGCTGTACCCGAATTGACCAACCAGGCCATCGCTTATGCTAAAAGTCGCGCGACTATTGGCTGCGCCGTATCGATTCAATTAGCACACCTGGTCCCACACACGTCTGGCACGGGCAACGCCCGCTTCGTCATTTACCATATATTGTGAAACAGTTGAAGGAGGCGGGCGATGAAAATAGACGTAGACCCCCGCCAAATTGGCTTATAAATCATTTTAAAGTGATTTTTGGCCAAAAATGATAACGGGATCCTATTAGTAAATATTGCATGCACTATCATGCCAAATGTTGGATCCTCTGGACTAAATTCCAGGGCACGGGAGGCAAAAATATACAGTTTTGGTCAGAAAATGGATAAAAATACTACAATAAAATCATTTTAAAGGCATCTATCAAAAACAAACAAAAAACAAAAACAAAAAAACATTCACAGTATTGGCCCACTCTACCGCTGAGCCAATGTTCAGGACATTTGGTCAAGGAACGACGGAGATGAATTAAAGATTGTGACAAGAGAAGAAAGGAGAAGAAGAAAGAAAGTGAATCAGTACCATACCTAAAATAACTATACAAACCCGTGTGAGCTTTGCTGTGTTGCAGGTCGGAGCCACCCCTTTGCATTCCGCTTGCACGCAGAGAAGAGATCATGCCTTCGGGATCGAGCCCCTTGATAAGCACTGGGTTGTGGAGCTGCTCATCAAGAACGGCGCGGATCTTCTGGCAACTACCGAGGTGACAAGAGGGAATCACTAACCAGAACGATGTGCTTATTATCATATTACTGTGCCTTTGATAGTAACACAGGATCACTTCATTTTGTGACCATCGCTTCAACAATTGTCTTACAGTTCGGACACACAGCTCTCCATCTAGCTTGTGAAGGAGGTCATGACAAGAGTGTGGAGGTGCTTATCCAAAATGGGGCTGATGTCCTGGCGACTGACAAGGTTAGTTAGAATGTAAAAAAAAAAAATAAAAATGATAACGATACCGAGGCTAACGAGGTAAGAACGTTATCGAGGAAAAAAAAGCAAACGATGTACCTACAGAAGCAACGCCCGACTACAAAATCATGTTCAAAATGATGTAGCATTTGACTGCTGTGTTACAGACCGGGGACACACCTTTGCATTTAGCATGTCAGGAAGGCCAGGACAAGGTTGTGGAACTGCTCATCAAGAACGGTGCTGATTTTAGGGTGACTAACAAGGTAAAGAACTGAAACAATTAAGTGTTTTCTATGCACACTATGCATTAGCTACACTATGCTTTATCATAGTAAATGCCCATCGCTGTTCATGCCGCGTTAGGTAACTAAAGCCTAGCTTACACATTTAGCTCCCGGACACCAGCCGACCCTTAGCCGACTCAGGTCGGCAGTAGTTCGGGAGCAGTCTGACCAGTTTTGGCCACGCCTATCTTTCAGCTCCGAACATGTCCTAACCATGTCCCAACCAGTAAATGACTTACTCCCGACTGTGTCCCGAATACTAACTAACCTATTCCCAACCATTCCGACCTCTAGCCACAGACTGCCAAATCTCTCCTGACTGATTCCCAACCGATTGCTGACCCTCTCACGACTTGAAATGGACATAATCAAAGATTTTGAAAAGATAGGTCATTTGTTTTTGATCAGAATGATCCTTTCCTCTATTTTGTAAACATCACCAAGAGATTGAATTTGGATCACAGAAAGCTCCAATACGGTATTTATGGTTATTTTTGTTTTTGGCTGGATGTCGGTCGTGTGAAGTTCGGGGGTGATTCACGTACTGGTAATATTCATTTTGCTTGGGAATAAGATAGCAGACATCTGTTGGTAGGTTGGAAACCAGCTGGGAGTAAGTCAGCAGTTTTTATGGCTTGGTTTAATTAATCAGTTAAAACTGAATGCTGACTGCTGACTTACTCCCGAACACCAGTCAGACACAAGCCGACCGTGCCGAACACCAGCTGACCAACAACCAACCCATTCCAGACCTGCCGTTCAGAGCCGAATGTTTTAAACATTTCAAAACATTCGGATGGCGCAGCCGAACACCAGCCGACTCAGCCGAACGCCAGCCGACTACAGCCAACTTAGCTCCCGAATCACTCCTTAGTCGGGAGAGAGTCGGGAGCTAAATTCGACTATGTGTAAGAGGGGCTTAACAAAGTAAGGGAGCAATACAAAGAAATACATCACTGTAATAATTACCATGCAATTATTTGCCATAGAACTGCTCATCACTGCATTTTGTCAACTTTTGCTTTAACTATCTTCATTAACTATTGTGTCACAGGTCGGAAACTCACCTCTGCATGCGGCATGTGAAGGAGGTCATGGCAATGTTGTGGATCTGCTCATCAAGAAACAGGTCGACCTGCTGGTGAAAAATGCAGTAAGGACGTAACATATAAAAGACTAAACTCTATGATTGTACAGCAGACCTGCGTCAATATTCACTATCAGAGCAAGTTCACTATGAACTTCAAGTCTTTCAATCACATTGTCTTATTACAGGAATCCCAGATATCTGACATTAGATGTCAGATCTAGGGCTAACCCTACAACGGTAAAAGAAGGTATTCTTTGAAATGGCAGAGCTACTTTTTACATGTTTTGATTGATTATTTCTGGAAGGAAGGTACCTCTTTTGACGGAGGTTTACAGTTAAGGGGATTACTGCTGTTCGCAGCTGTATCTCCATGTTTCCTTTGCTGCATTCGTATGTAGTTTGCAATGTCGTATGCACGGAGCTGCAAGTTTAAGCACGTTGTTTTTTCACCGTAGCTGTTTGGATAAGTAATGTAATATTTCAGTAATCTTCCATAATGTTTGGTATTGTGGAACAGATCATCAATGTCGTCGTGTTGTTTCGGTATGCTTATCTCCAAGCAGATGTTGAGTTACGTGTTGTCTCGAAGCGGCTTGATCTGCCGCAGCCAGAGGAATCTCCAAGCAGATGTTAGATTTCGTCTTCCTTTACATTGCATTGGTTGGTGCCAGTGCTATAGTTAACATGTCCCTGGGCATAAATGGACACAGCAATTATGTACAGATCATGTGAGTCATCTGTTAAAGTCAATCTACAAAGCCATGAATGGAACAAGAAAAACACATGCTGGGGTGGAAAGAAAGCCATAATGACTTTTTCTAGTTCTACCCCATCTAACTTAACAGGTAATTTATATAAGTCTTCACTTAATAGCCTTATCTATTACATCCATTGTTGCGTACATTATGCTTACTGTTCCATTTACAATCCTATCCGTTTGATGTTAGGGAGACAAACGCCCGATTGATCTTGCTGATGGACTGGACGGACGTACAAGGTTATTGCTCGAGGTAGGTAATGCAATTATTAATAACTTGAAACTGTAACCGTTATATGGTATGTGAGGATCACAACTCAAGTATAGTGTTTGAAATGCGTTCAATATGATAATCACTACTTCCTAGCAACATTGAATATTTTGTTCCGAGATAGAACCGCTTTATGAGATGCACATACGATATTAAGTAATAGATCCGTAAACTATTATCATAAGATTATACAATAGAGTGTTACAATAGAGCAATTCTAATCATACTGGTGATTGAATTAATTAGATCGTGGCATTCTTATGAATTATATGTGGCGTTCTTCCAAACCAAGTAAATAAAAGAATTCCAAAGACTTTGACATCCAAATAATGGAGATAAAGATCTTAGCACACGTTCCCATCATGTCCTTCTACCAAATTTCTGACCATTTGGCTGAAATATCATTGAGTTGTAGTTGCAGGGTATAAAACTACCCCTGGTGTCCAAATTAATCCCCAAATTATGACGTGTAAGGATAAGGGTTAAGGTGATACCAAACACAACTGAAGATAAATCATAGCCTACATTTTTACCTCTCAGACAGAAACACGGAAGCAGGCGGAGTACAGCGAGCTGGTCTCCTCCGTGGGGTCTGAGGAGGGGACAACAGTCAAACTGTTTCTCTGTGGAGACGGGCAGGTCGGGAAAACATCTTTACGAGCGATTCTGAAAAAGGTAAGGACATAAGCAGCAAGAAGGCACATATTTCAAATTAGAGCAGTGTCGGGAATACAATTTGCTTTTGACACAAAATGTATAGATATGTACAAGATTAAGATGATAATGCAGAAGTGGTCAGATAACTTTCCAACAATAATAGCCTTCTCAGATGGCGATTCTGAAATGAATGCAAAGCATTCCGACTGTTCTCTTTATCCCAGACATTTTTCATCAATGGAGCTATTTGGAACATAAGGATGAAGTTCAAGAAAAGGGACGTCTTTAACCCCACCCCAGGGGTGCATGTATCCAGTAAAACCGTGCGGGGAATCGGGAGACTCAGTCTGCATGACTTCGCAGGACAGGCGCAGTTCTACGTCACACACGCCATGCTGCTCCGCACCACTAACGCCATCTTCCCTGTCGTCTACAAAATCACAGATGGGGAGGAGGAACAGAAACGGCAGGCAAGAAAATTTCCAGTAGTGACAAATGATTTACTTGAGTAAAGGTGGCCTTTCGTCCGAAAGTTGGTTCGCATATTATGTGATAACAATGTGCGTGAGCACGATAAAAACTAACTATTCAGTGTAAGGCTTTGCTGCAAATGCTCACTGATAGTGCGCTTTCATTTGCGATTTATAAACCTCCCCAATACATGTAATCATTTATAGGGTAAATAGAAAAGGAAGAAAAGAAGAAAAATATATGAATATATTTTGTTTATAATTCTTTCAGCTCCACGGTTGGCTGAGCTTCATCCACTGCAGTAACGCAGATCCTACCAACAAACCCCGGATTGTGATGATCGCCAGTCATGGTGACAAGCTACAGGACCAGCAGGCAGGTCAGTTAGTAGCCCCAGAGTTACGTCGATGACTAAGCCCCCTTTACACCAGAGCAAGAATGAGCCGGAATGCCGTCAGAATGAAAATTCTTCTCTATTCCTGGCAATTCCTGGCAATTCGTAGTGTGTTCCAGACATTCTTACTGCATTTCAGCTATCTGGCCCGAAAGTGTTTGACATGTTAAAAACTGTCGAGGTGCATTCGAAGTGGAGAAATATCGAATGGCATTCGAAGTGGATTCGAAGTGGATTCTAACTATTCTAACTGCAGCGTGACCGCATTCGACGGCATTCCAACATTATTCGAAACATTTTTATCTCATTCGATGGAGAAACAAAATGGCAAGCCACTTCGAATCCCGTCGGAATGTGGCCCAAAGAATATCTGGAATGCCGTCAGAATTCCTAGAATACACGATGAATTCCCAGAGATAGAAAAAATTATTTTGACGGCATTTTGGCTCATTCCTTCTCGTGTGAAGGGGATATAAGGTCCATTTGGAATTCCCACCCGAATGACCCCGAATGTGGCACGGATTTTGCAAATACTTCATTCCGGCTGGTTCTGCTTGATTCCTGCTAATTCGGTTTCAGTGTGAACGCACTATTAGACACCCAGGTAATAACATAAGCCGTAACCTCATTCTAAAAGTATTAATAGTTAATTGAGTAAAAAACACTAGCAGCACAATGCCGAATGTTGTTTTTGACAATTTCTCCATAGCATGGCGGCCACCTCTTAACAAGCGACCACCTTCTAACACCTGGATACCCAATAAACTTTCTCGTTGGTCCCTGTAGGTCTGCGCCGGGCCAACGCTCTTGTGGGACACTACAGAAAACTGTTCCATGAGTCACTGATGGTGTCAGAGGAGGTGTTCCTGATCAACTGCATGGAAGCGGGGTCTCCTGAGATACAGCGGCTGCGAGGGGTGCTGGCAGCATTCAGGAAACACATGCTGAAGGTACTGATCATGATGCTACTGTGTCGTTTACAATATTTACTTTTTGCTCAAAACGAATACTGTTTTGACCATTTCAGTCTATTTCTATCTGATAAAATATTGTTTTCGTTTGACACTATAGATTTCACTAACCACTACGAATAGACGCACTCTTGCTACTGAGCATAGCACAAATACGAATGGTTGAACATTAATGCAGCTTGTTAAAGAAACGCTTCATTACAGGGAATACTCAAATCTTTGGTACTCCGATAACTCGCTGTGTGCCCCTGAATATGACTGTAGCTTTATGATGGTCACGTTCCTTTGTAAGTATTGATTAAAAATCTAAAATATCTGTTCTAAGAAAATATAAGTAAGCTAATGTTCTTCAAAAATGTATACGCTACAAAATCAGTGCTCACCCCCTAGAAGTAGAGAGAAGTGTGCGAAAGCATTTGTAAATGCTAGTGTATAAAGCAGTCCATGACAAAACACATCTTATCTTCGTATATGGAAAAAACACCTCGAAAAACATTCATAAAAATTAGTGATTAGCGCTGGAGCAAAAATTTTCAAATGATACACAATCAGGCGTTACCCTGTATTTTTTTATTGCAAACTGTGATATGTACCTATTCAAGGAAGATTGTGCAGTCGTTTGTTTACATGATCTACATTTTTCGGCCGTCTACAATGTTCCAAATGCCGAGGGAAAGAAATCCCATCATTGACCACTACGGAATCAGAGTATTTTCTCCTAGATTATGCACATTAACTCAAATTTGCAAAATTGATAAGTATCTATATTCTGCTCTGAGCTACATTTGCCACGTGTTGGAGTGTTGTATTATGACATGCAGGGATTTGACAACCTCAACCAAACTTTCCTCATTAATTATTCAAATTAGCTTATGGTTCACATAATTAATTTGTTTGACTATATAAATCATCAAATCCACCCACCGTCTCTTGAGTTGCTCTCTTTCAAAGTCTCAAACAAAACTGCCCCTGCAGTTCAAAACAGACCGATAGGTAGCAACATACATTATCATCTCCGTGCCTCAAAACCTACCCGATAATAGAAATAACTCATGAACCTGGCACTTGCAGTGATTTGACCTCCAACATTGAAGATTCGATGCAAAACCGTAACTCGCCGCTATGAGGACCATTATCGAACATGAACATTTTCGCAACACCCACCAAGTATCATGCAGAACCATCCACATCATCTCGAGTTATGTTGTCCGCAAACAAACAAACAAACAAACAAACAAACAAACGCATAAAGATAGCCCGCTGTCGAACTGTACGAAAACGACAGGTTCGGGCTGGACCTTCTTTTTCGCAACTACTACTTAGATACCAGTGCCGGCGGCGCCCCCCCCCCGGAAAATATGTTGGGGGGGGGCGTCGCCCCCCCTAAAAAGCAAGCTGAAACCTTGTGTATTTTTTTGATGATGGAAAACAGCCAGACCGTCCTGTGTTGAATGAAAAGAAAACATTTCCTTGCTTATTCTCCACACTGATGTTTTGTGAATGTTTCCGATAATCAATGCAAGTCTTTATGTTATCCGTTACATCCTGTTTCCACGCTAACAGATATATCAAATTTGGACTTTGCACAGCAAAGACCAAATGTCCCTAAGGTCTGCGTCCAGTTACTGACGAAGATTGAAGGCTGGAGAAAGGAGAGAAAGGCATTCCCAGTGATGGGATGGCAGGACTACCTGGCAGCTGTCAGGCAGGCAACGTCTTACCTTGAAGAACGTATTGTACAACTGGCGTCATCGTACCTTCACGATGAGGGGGAGGTAAATATGCCAGAAGTTAACTGTTTACAGCTGGATTGTGTGTCATATCTAAATATGTATATATATATATATATATATATATATGTATATATAGATAGATAGGTATAAAGATAGATATATAGATATTTATGTAATGTGTGTGTGTGTGTGTGTGTGTGTGTGTGTGTGTGTGTGTGTGTGTATTTTGATTAGTACAAAATCTCGGCTCAGCCCCCCCGTTCACGTGTTATGGTTCTTGACATGGTTAGTCTTTTCTATGCCACAGTTTGTTATATAAATAACTTTTTACGGGTCCAGAAACCGTTGAAATCTACGACCCAAAGTATATCTTCGACACTGCAGTTTCAAATATGAATTCTGTGTAACTGCAAGTTACTTACACTCCTTACACTTTGAAAATACTTCGTATAATTTAGAAACATTTTGCTCCCGTGTGTCACTTAGATCATTTACCTTCGCTACGAAAGTCACTCGTTGGTGGTGCTGGACTCCCAGTGGTTATTCACGTCTGTTTTCGGATCCTTGCTCGCCCCCGACCACTTCCCTATCGACAAGGTCGAGAGAACTGCCGAGGACTACGTCACCATTGATGAGATCACTCGAGTATTCAGCGCAGTAGCCGACATCCCTCTGCTGATCAAACTCCTCGAGGACTTCCAGCTCTGCCACACGTACGACGGTCGCACCTTCATCCTCCCCAGCCTGCTGCAGCAGGAGATGGAAGAGGCGGCGTGGTCTCCTGTGTCTAGCAAGGCTGTCTACTTCGGTCTGCAAATCCGATGCCGCACGGAGATCGACAGCTTCTCGTGCGACCTGTTCCCGCGGCTGCAGACGCTGCTGATGCAGGCGCACCCGGACAAGCTCAGTCGGCCGCTCTTGTGGAAGAACAGCGCCAAATGTACCGACGGGAAGGCCGAAGCGCTGCTGCAGATCACACAGGATAAGAGGCAGCTCAACATCTTCGTCAGGAGCAACGATGACAACAGGGAGGACTGCGACTCCATCATGGACCTCCTGAAGGACATGACGTACCGCCTGCTGCACGAGACCAGCCCCGGAGCCAGGTCACGGGACATGGTGGTCAGCGCCCTGGACCTCCGGGAACACAGACCGCAGCCTCACGCCTACAGCAGGGAAGAGGTGGAGGCGGCGGCAGCAAAGGGCGAGAACCTCGTCCATCCTCAGAGGAACGTCCCAGAGAAGGTTAAGGATCTCTTGCTGCATCTCAAGAATCTGAAAGGCGAGTTTACTTACTAAAACTTGTAAGGCCCCACTAAAAAACTCAATTAATACAAATCCTAATTGTTAACAAGACACAATAAGCATTAAGCCTTGTTCCCAAGTTTATGCAAATGTACATCTATTTCATAGATCCTTATTTATGTACACAGCCCTACAAGGTTTCCTCAAAATCACTGTTCCAGCTTCAAGACCGTCACATACTAGCATTCTCATATCACACAAATCAATTTGGGCTTCCTTATCCCAAAGTACTAGTGATTAAAGAATAGTAGGAATAAAAAGATGATTGACATTTTCTTGTTGCCTCGCGACAGGCATGCTGGGACGGTTAGCCAAGAAGAGGCCGGAGCTGGTGGAGACCTTACGTCACATCAACCCCATCCTGGACCACCTCCGCGCTGATGACGTCATCAACTTGGAGGAGAACGACCGCATCCGGGCTGCCAGGACTCCCCAGGATGCAGCGCGCGAGCTGTTGGACACTCTGGAGACCAAAGGGGAAGAGACATGCGTCCAGTTTCACTCAGTCCTTAAAACATGCGACGAATATGCTTCCAAGCTCTTACAGTAGAGACACATGTCCAGTGACAAGGGTTCAGCAAGAAGTTAGATCCGGGACTCTATAACAGTATTTCTGCTACAAGCCTTTAAAGGTACGTATTGTGGAATCGTACCGATCTAAATATTGTGTACCTGTGTAGCCGGTATTGACGGTTCAGAGAAGTCTGATATGCGGCGAGGATAAGTGAGAGTAGCCGGTATTACCTCACTTCGGTGTAACACATAAGCTTTGCAAAACATTATTATTAAGTCACTGTTTTTTGTCCTTTTTCTGCATATGCTATAGCCTGCTTATGTGTATGTTACTTGAACAATACTATCATATGGTTGTGGAGTATTAAGAAATGTTGTACTTTGTGTTTATACGGTCTTTAAGCCAGAACAAGGAAAACAGCTTTACTCTGCATTCGATCCAAATGCCACCTGAAGAATGTTATATATGTCATTAATTACAAGTAAAGCCTAATGACTTTACGTTCAGTTTACAGATACTTTGCATGCATATTTACATTTAGCACTGACTAGCCAAGCAAAGTTTGTCATTATGTATGCTAGAGATATACGTACATGGATATAATTCTTGTACGATTGTACATCGTATGGTTTACAGCGTGTTTTGATCAGTGTCATTTTGATGAAAGGACATGTTAATTTTTTTTTTAATTTTTGCATTATGAAGTACAAACAAATATCACTGCATAGTGAAAAGAACGGACTAGCAACGAGTGTATGGGGTTTCGAAAAACGCTTGTTTTAACAAATAAAGTTGAAACTAAGGTTCAATCACAGTGAAGTTGCACTAATTATTTAACCAAAAACACCAAAAGTTAAATCAAGTCCTCAATCCTCAATTCTTTATGTCATTCGGATACCTCTCATTTGCCGCGAAAAGTTTCCATGCACCATTCATTTCCTTTTCACTTGACAATGGGCACTGTGATAGATTCAATAGATCACAGTATAGCTGTGTCAGCTATAGTCAGCCGTTGTGACTTTGGGCCATCATAGCTACCATAAAGATGTAACATGGGGTTTTGTACTTTGTTTTACAGTTCTTAACTTTAGAATATATATCAAAATGCATTCAACCATGTTGATAGCACTTATAAGAACCATTTGAAGGCAAATCAAGTATAACACCTGGTGATATTGACATGGTGATTTGCAAAAGGCCCTTTGCTGTAACTTTCTGTAAGACTTAAAATATTGTTGAACTAGAGTTCGGCGACCTCATACCTCCATGAAAATTTAGAGCTTTCGTAAATTTCATGCAATTGACTAACACATTAACATAATTTATGCATGGTGTTGTTCATCATTGACTAGCGTACACATGTCACAATTATAAAATTCCCATTATCAAATCATAAAGCGGTTTTGAATTTTTACATAAATTATGCAAATAAGTTCCTCATTACCCTATTTGGTATCTGCTTATATTCCACCTATCATAATTAACATGTGTTACATTTATTGAAGTCCAGTTATTGAAAACAATTGTATTATACAATTTCCTCATTAATTATGCAAATTAAGCTCTCATTTTCATAATATGTATATCATTATGAACATCTTTGCCTAAGGTACCCGCATGACTAATATGATGCCAATCCGTCAATCCTTTCTGCAGTTATCCTCTTTGGAATGTCTTGACAAAAACGAACCTGCAGTTCCAAAATTAGATGTTAGGGGCCTGAAACTTGCCCCACTTTGTCATGACACTAAAAGCTATCTACCACTAAAATGTCAAGACCATAGCATATCTGGAACAAGAGATACATTGAAAAAACTGCTATGATAGAATATTGTCATTAATTATGCAAATGTGCTCCTATTTTGCATAATTGGTATCTTATCTTGTACAGCATTGTCTAAGGTACCTACATACCAAAAATCATGAAAATCCGTTGTTCCCATCTTGAGTTATCCTCTTCAGAAGTTTTTGACAAAAATGCCCCTGCTATCCCAAAACTAGACGCTAGGGGGCCCAAACTTATGTCATTTCTTCCTGAGCACAAGAGCTATCTAATACTCAAAAATCGTGACCATAGCATGTTCAGAACACCAAGATAGCAAAACCGGAAGTTGCGCTGCAGTACCAAGGGGAGCCGCTAGGGGGCCCAAAATCTAATCATTTCCAGCTTTCATCACACCCCACCAACACACCAAGTATGAAACCAATCCACCCAGCCGTTCTTGAGTTATCTTGTTTACACACACACAGACACACAGACACACAGACACACAGACAAACGCAGGGTAAACTAGAGTTCGGCGACCTCATACCTCCATGAAAATTTAAAGCTTTCGTAAATTTCATGCAATTGACTAACATATTAACATAATTTATGCATGGTGTTGTTCATCATTGACTAACGTACACATGTCACAATTATAAAATCCCCATTATTAATCATAAAGTGGTTTTGCAATTTTTTTACATAAATTATGCAAATAAGCTCATCATTACCATATTTGGTATCTGCTTATATTCCACCTATCATAATCAACATGTGTTACATGTATTGAGGTTCAATTATTGAAAACAATGGAATTATACAATTTCCTCATTAATCATGCAAATTAAGTCATCATTTGCATAACATGTATATCATTATGAACATCTTTGCCTAAGCTACCTGCATGCCTAAAATGCAGGCAATCCGTCGTTCCTTTCTGCAGTTATCCTCTTTGGAGTGTCTTGACAAAAAAGCCCCTGCAGTTCCACAATTAAATGTTAGGGGGCTAAAACTTGCCCCACTTTTTCAGGTCACTAAAAGCTATCTATCACCTAATTGTCAAGACCATAGTATGTCTGGAATAAGAGATACATTGAAAAACTGCTATGATAGAATATTCTCATTAATTATGCAAATGTAATCCCTCTTTGCATAATTAGTATCTTATCTTGTATAACATTGTCTAAGGTACCTACATACCAAAAATCATGAAAATCCGTTGTTCCCTTCTTGAGTTATCCTCTTCAGAAGTTTTTGACAAAAATGCCCCTGCTATCCCAAAACTAGACGCTAGGGGGCTCAAACTTATGTCATTTCTTCCTGAGCACAAGAGCTATCTAATACTCAAAAATCGTGACCATAGCATGTTCAGAACACCAAGATAGCAAAACCGGAAGTTGCGCTGCAGTACCAAGGGGAACCGCTAGGAGGCCCAAAATCTAATCATTTCCAGCTTTCATCACAACCTATCAACACACCAAGTATGAAACCAATCCACCCAACCGTTCTTGAGTTATTTTGTTTACACACAGACAGACACACAGACACACAGACACACAGACAAACGCAGGGTAAAATATAACCTCCATGACATTTCATGGAGGTAAATATAACCTCCATGACATTTCATGGAGGTAATAAGGACAAGCTGAGCTTTATAAATTGAGATATAGTCGGTACTAATTTTCTTTCCGTTTCTTTACAGTTCAAATTTTTTTGAACTCATCTGCGAATTGTATCAAATGTTTCAAACGTCGTAGAATATATCATGACAGAACCAAATGCTTACGTCTCATTTAAACGAAGAGCTTTCTTCTTAGTCTATTGTTTTCTGGAGGCTGCCCATCATCGGTGACGGAACCTAATGCACGGAAAAACATGGTATCAACTAATCAGAGACTGTACTTTCAAATCAATACATACAACCTGGCAACCGACAGATTTGGTTTCTTGTAACGAGTAATGGTTCAGATGAAGTTACACTTCCTCGTTGGTAGAAGACCAAAAAAAAAACACCTAGATAATGAACACATTCCCCAACCTACCATGAACACCGGCAGGTGTGACACATCTGGACACGGATCGCCCCGAGTGCGGAAAGACAACGGGGAATGTAATTCAAATTAAGTCTTTTATAGCTATGCATGTATGTGTGCAAACTCCCCCACCCCCACATAGCAGTTACATAGTGCGTACAGGCGTCTGTAGTATGAAGAGTTTAATAAATCCGCTAGGCGGCATCAATGAGAGATCGTACTTTCGACGTGTACATGTTACTTGTACGGGGGCAAAAACAATTTGAGACTTTATTTGAAAATCCATTAGTCACGTGCTGCTAATCTTCCGGGACTTTATAACAAAATAAAATGACGTACATGCAAAACATTAAATATTTACATAAACTCCATGTCACTACTTTAAATTAATACCAGTCATGCTCTTAATACAATACACATACATTGCACAAAAGTTACTGGAACAGCCGAGATCGTTATCTATGTTCCAGTTCAGATTGGAGAGCAGATAACAGAGGCCATTTTTGAATGACTTAAAGGTTGGTAAAAAATAGTATCATCTAAAAATGGTGCCGCAACCTAAAGTGTGTATGGGCATCTCTTCTTTCAATAATTGGATGATTTTCAGAAAAATCGCACTTAGTCACCCCTAATCAGTCAGCACAATGTATTCATATATATGTATGCCTTTTTGGAAACACAAACACAAACACACGAACACTCACACACACACACAATCATACACAAGTGCCGCTATAGCCTATGGGCTTTCGTATGTGTGTGACTGTGGATGTGTGGGTGTTATGCTTGAGTTTTGGCGTTTGGGCATGTGTGTGTATATGTGTACGTGTGTGTGAGTGTGTGTATGCGCGCGCGCGCGCGTGTGTGTGTGTGTGTGCGTGCGCGCTTGTGTGTGTGTCTGTGTGTGTCTGTATATTTGTATGTGTATGTTTAGAGATACCTTGGTAGCCCATGCAGAGTTTACCTCTCGGAGATACCATGATCGTTCGTTGCCTTTGGATTATCGATCTATTCATGTCACCTTTTGCACTCATCAATTTACAAAACAAGCCAAAATCAATCAAACAAATAACACATGCCTACAAAACCTAATAAATGGCACAGTGGAGACTACAAAAATCGTCAAAAGTTACTTTACTCTTTGGCTACCAACGTGTTTCGCCGCACACTGCGAACAACAAAGTGCGGAAAACATCGTGCACAATAAGTCTTGCTATTCACATTGATGTGACGCTGTGATATTTTCGTCAGATATTTAAAGAAGACCGCGAGCAAAGCATATCCATGTGGATGTTAGGTGGAACATCGTATCTTTGTCTGTTCAGGTGCGGACAGACATATTGAGAAAATGTGTTATGCAAAGAAGTGGACATTTTCATCTTCTGAAGAAAAGTCAGACACAACACGTCCAGTCTAGGCATTTGAAGGTAGGGTTGTATTATCGGACAAGCTGGAGAGAATCCAGAAGCGTGCATGCCGCATCATCTTAAGCAACGCCTACACAAGCTACCTTCCTGCACTGCAAACCCTCGGACTTGTGACCCTAGCAGATAGAAGGGAGCAGCTCTGTCTCAAGTTTGCAAGGACATTGCTGAACTCGGAATACAGAGAATGGCTGCCTGCGACTAGATTCCAGATCTCGGGACGAGCCACCAGAAATAGCCACAAATTGAACAGTCATATGTCTAGAACAAACCGTTATAGCAACTCACCGATTCCCTATATGAGCAATCTGCTCAATGCATCCGGACCATAATTCCAGCATTAGTCATTGTCATATCCATGTCACCAAAATAATACTCCCCTGTTATCAGACGATCTTCCAAATGAAATTTTAACCTATGTATATATATGTATAGAGTACTTATTCCTAGTAACGTGTAATATTTGAATCTTTTATTGTGTGTTTCGAATGTAAATTGAAGACAATTCAGTGGTCACACTGCGAATTTTCAATAAAGTCATCATCCCATCTCATCTATCATATGCTTCTATGGGGTGTCTTTGTGACATCCATATGGTGGTGCAGAAAATCAAATATGAGTGGCATATTCTGTAATTGTTAGACAAGCCTGTAAGAAAGTAACAGTATCTTCTTACCATATGCGTTTATGCCACACATGCTGTTTTTGAACAAAATAATAAACACATCTGAAACGTCTCCCGCTGGGTCAGAGGTGGGAACATGATTGATAACAAACATGCGCGCCTGTCTCATGATAGTTAACGTTATAACCTCCATGATTTCATGTAAGTTATATTTTCGCTAGCGTTTGTCTTTCTGTTTGTCAACAAGATGACTCGAGGACGTCGGTTAGATGGATTGGTCACCAGGTGTGTTGGAAGGTTGTGAAAATGAAAGGGTTTGGGCTCCCTAGCAGACATATGGTGCCTGATTACTGCCGCAGAACTCGAAAACGTGATAACCTGGGTCAGAGGTGTAAAATGGTTGCTGACAAAACAAGTGCGCCTGTCTCATGATAGTCAACGTCATTCATCTTGCGAACATCGCTGTTGACTGTCAACAGCACAGAGCAAAGGGACAGACCAGACATCCTGGAGTAAGGACCTTCCAAGAGTCTCTATAACAGGCTCTAGGTACGGGTAAAGTTTTAGTAATGCTGTTGTTTTTCAATCTTCTTGGAACCCCTTCGAACATCATTTCTCTTTCATGTTGCCAAAGTACACATTATAAGTTTTACCAAGGAGTTATCAGTCGTTGAAGCCTCCTTAGTTTTGCCGACTCTTAATAGTCAACATTTAGCAGTCAGAAAACAGACCGTTATCAGTAAAAACGGCATTATAGATACCTTAGTCATAACCGAGGCCTGCCGTGGAGGCTACAGTCTGGCCACGTTTCTTGATATGACGTAACCTGATAACAGGTACCGATAAGGGAAGACACTGATGACGTGGACCAATGGGAAGCGTCCTGGAGTTCGGCTCACAACGGTTTGTGCAGGACACCCCGACAGAGTTCCCGTTCATCAGTGGCCTGAGTACGGAGTGGTGAGAAGACCGCGGGTGTACTGGACACGACGCGACCTGACTGAGGCTGGGACCGACTGAACCGTGTTCTACTAGTGTTCGCTGGCATCGTCAGACCGTAAGAAATTATTTCCACATTCAGTAAAGCACGCAGACTCCACATTTTCAATTCCCTTTAAGGTTATGCTCTTAGATAGCCAGTTATGATTACTGACACTGCGACTGGCATTACATGTCAGCTCCCCCCTCTTGTGTGGGACATCGCTTTTGTCCGCCCGTTATCTGCAAATGTTGCTTTGCAGTTACAAAGTAATGGGATGTACATTTTTGTCCTCCAAAATGCCCAAAGTTAGCGATCGGACCAATGTGATCGTGCCCTTACAAATGCTCCGTTGTGAAACAGATTTCAACACAACAAGCATGCTGCGGAAACTGATGGTGCTCACTTTGGTGATGTTCATCGCCATCCGCGGGGCGGCCGGCCAATGTGAGTACATTTTATTTATTTCTAATTATTTCATTTCAGCTTCGTCAGATTAGATTTTTTATCACTGAAATACGGAAATACTATTACTAATGTTATATCTGGACACTAGAGAAACAGGATTGACATATCACTTCAATCCATTTTCACCACCGATTATTTCAGTCTGGTAAAAATGACCACAAACAGTGACTTTATTTTTTTTTACAATACATCCAGAAGAATAAAGCAATCTTTTATGTAACGTCACATGTATTTACCTATATTTTGCATTGTAAATTAAAACATACGATTTGGAGAAGGTCCCCTAGGTTAGTGTGCCTGATACCGGATCTTGATGTCAAACATTGGTTAGAAAAACCTTCCATACGGGTGTTCGGGACCCGTCTATAATGCATTTTGTTGCCCAGGCTCAATCGAATGATTCGAACGCGAAAATTCGAATGCCAAATTCGAACGTTCGAAGCGATGTTGTCACAATTTGTGTTCGAAGCCACAGAATTCTTTCAACTTCTGGTGCGTTCAAATTAGCATATGGATATCTAAGCATGAAAGTTCATCTGTGTTGGTAGAATATATTATAGAAAATGTGCTAACACTTTACTTCCAATACTGAATTAAACTATAGGGACTTTATATCCCTCTAAATTTCCGGTCAATCTCTGTCGACCTTGTTCACAGAATGACCCTTTCTATCTCCAGCAGTGACGTCAGGAACACACCACTTTTGCAAGACGGGGTCATATGTATCAGAAAATCTATGTCGCCCCCCGTCTCTGTTGAGTGGGAGCCGGTGGGCTCTGGTGTATACTGTTGTAATGCATATGGACATCTACTTCACACCACATATAACTTCTGAACATTTATTATTTCGCATTTCGAAACCGCAGCTTGCTCGGCCGACATCGTGTTCGTTGTCGACGAATCTTCCAGCATATCGAGCTCTTGGTTCGACGTCGCCAAACAGTTCATGAGCGACTTCCTCGACTGCTTCGTAAACATTCATGATATCTGGGTGAGCCTGCAATTCTTTAAGCTGCACCCTCACTGCACTTGCGTCACGCTTGCGTCACTGCGGGGTTGAAAAGATACTCAACGAATACCGGAGATAAAGACCGAATTTTCCTTTTTGTGTATTTTGTCGTATTCGCACCTTTCGCACCTCTAGTATCATTGGCATTGATGCTAATTCCACCTTCAAAATCATCTACGTCCGTTGATAATGACTGAAACGTTCCTGAGATATTTCATTTGTATCCCTTCGGCGTAACAAACCAGTTTCGCAGGCATGCGGTGAGGCCTGCCTTCTGTTGTGCCCAAGATTACAATCTGCAATCTGCTTCTTACATATATTTTCACCCGAAAACATAACGTTAGCCTTCATTGGAAAAATAAACCCGGCTAAAGGTGGGGTCACACTTGCGTATATATTCAAGTCCGTTTTAGGTGCGTATGAAGCTCTTAGTCTCTACCAGGCTCCACAGGTCGCGGGGAAAATAGTACAAATTGGACAAATATAGATACATAACATGACAGATGAGTTAGCTGACCGAGAAGTATGGTTAGCGACCAAGCTAACTCTTCTGACTTGTTACCTGTTTACGTTTGTCCAATTTCTATTATTTTTCTAACGACCTATGGGGCCTGGTGGAGGCAAATACTCCAATGCGCGCCTCGTACGGACTTAAATATACACGCAGGTGTGACCCCACCTTAATCTTCTTTTCGCATTGCTAGGTTGGAGTTATTCCCTACCACTGCGTACCGCGGACGTACTTTTCTTTGAGTCAACCTTCAGACCCATCTATTTTCGACGGGTTGCTGAAGGCAGGAGGCCTGAGCCGAATCGGTCTGGCTATTCGCTACACGCAGGCTACGGTACGACAAGACATTTCTGGAATCATGTGTATCTCTGCCTTTTCCGAAAAGGTTGAAATAGTCATCTTCTATTGAAGTGGAGAATACGTTTTTGATGATCATCTTTTGTCTATTTATTAATGCCTGGCCATGCATGCCGTTTGGTCAGATAACAACTGGGTGGATACCTACTCTTATATCACCTTTGCCACTAGAACGGCGCTCTCTCCACGCTCTCTCTGCGACCTTAAATTTGACAGATTGCTAAACGAATTGTACAGAAAAGAAACGAATTTCTTTACTCCTTGTGTGCTTTGTTGTCTTCTCACTGACAGTCATACTTGTACGTTTTTCTATGATATACCTCTAGTAGTGTAAAAGCGAAGGCTACACATATCCTATTTAGGTCGTAGCGCGATGGCCGTGTAGTGGAAAGGGGGCCTTGTCGATACTGAAGTGTGTGGGGTACTTATCTTCCATGGCTATTGCTCCAATGATCTCACCCTCCACTGAGAACCTTTCAGCGCAACGCTAGGTTTTCTTTCAAAGAGACAGGTTTTCTTCAAACTCACATTGCTATATTGTTCAATTACCAAAGTCCTTCTTCAGCAACAGTTTATTTCCCCGGACAGCCAAATTATGGAGCTCTCTCGACGACAACTGTTTCCCTCCTGTCTACAACTTATCAGCCTTTAAAACGAATGTTCATCCTATCCACTTGAACAAATTCTTAGTTCATCGCCTTAAAGTGGTCTAATAAAGTTGCTCTGAACAATATGATTAATCCCGTTTAAAACAAATGGACGGAACCGACAGTGTCATGTCCATCCGTCCGACTATTTGTCACGCAGCAACGCGTCGGTCGGAGTTTACGTCCTAGTTCCATATCAACCACGCATGCTGCCACTTCTATCCAAACGGATGTTACTTACCCCGATGCTGTGACCATGCGAAACTACTGCGTTATGATGTATTCATCACATTTACTTATAGTTTGTTTTTTGTTTGTTTGTTTAGTCCCATTTCCGTGACGGGGTCCCTCGTGCAGCGATAATCCTGACAGATGGACAAAGCGAAGGTCCAACGAAGGTACAAAACACTTCTCAATAACAATGTTTTCTGTGACAAAGCAACACCAGACGTTTTCGGCCGTCTATCTTTTCTACAAACGCCTTAAGGTTTCAATGATCAGTGAAAAGACATAGCCTTTTCGAAGCATGGCATATGTTCCATGAAACATCATTTAGACCAGAAACAATAGGCAGTGAATGTGCACATTTTAGAGACGTTCAAACTTTGGAATGATGATTTACTTTAATAAAACTTAGCCCTGAAACGTACAAACTGAAACTACAATGTGTTAGAAACTCTGGCAGCGACTTTGTAAGCATATATCTCATCCCATTTTACATAGCCTTTTGTACAGAATATCAGGTCCCTCCATTTGTTGTGAAGTAACAAAAGTTACCACACGTTGAGTCTTGTACATTTCTTAAGACATGGGTTATCTCAATATATATATAGAGTGATGAAATGTGATGAAATAATACAATCAATCAGCTAATTAGTAAATCAATCAATCAATCAATCAATCAATCAGACATACCTATTTGCTGTAGACATCTCTCCAGGATGTTCTATCATCGGCGCAGGGTCTCCAGTTGGTTGTGGTGTCCTTTAGCTCTCTGATTGTCTAGAAGATCCTTCCATCTCCCGTCCTCTAGTTTAGGGAGCCTCCAGATTAGGTCCCGTTTGATCGCCTCCCGGAGATACTGTAAATGCATTTAAGTTCGCGGGGATTTAATTTCGCGGTTGCGGGAAAAAGGACTTTTCGCGGTAGTTTTAATTTCGCGGTAACACGTTAGACTGCATAAGGCCACTGCAAGTAAACTTTATGGATGACATCCTCTGCAGACTGCAAAAATAGTGCGATAGGGCGAAGAGAAAAAACAAGATGGGTGAAAAAAACAAACAAGATGGCTACATTTTCAAAAATAGGCACCACAAAGTTGTGATGACTGTTCTAAAAAGAATTAAAGGGACAAAACATGGTATCAGAGCCAACAAGGCATTTATTCCTGCATTTAAGACATGTACTGATGTGGTAAAAGTGACACTAGTGTGGTAGACTGGCATCACCAACAAAGTTAGTAACCACACTTATAGCTTCCATATTGGTGTCACTTTTACAAATATCCAATAAGTTTCATTTGTACAACTACAGTCCTGGGTACCTCGCAAGTGTCACATCTACAAGAACAATTATTAGGCTACAACACAATATATTTGCTCATTTTGGTACTTTATCGTCATGTTGACCATCCCTACAGAAGAAAAAAATTCTTGTTTTCTTTTTCTGAAATCAGGCGAAAATTATAATAATAACTTATAACTTGGTTTATTTCATCGCACCAACATTACAATACAATTACAATCTAAGATATGAGTGGACATCTCGCAGCCGTAGGCTGAATTGCATGTAAGCCACTATGTTAAAACAATTTGCTCCATCAATGAATACATTAAAAAGGTTAAGACAATAGATTCTAATATAAATATACATGTAATGCAATATGTACAAAGACCGGCTATTTGAGCACATGTTCGTTCAAGAGATTGGTTAGGTATGGTATTGGGCTTGTTTTGAAGCGCTTAGTGCGCACTGGCATGTAGTCGAGCTTATTTCCATTTCTTGTCTCCCTACCACTAACATCACCTCTTGACTGTGGTAGCCAGTCCCTGTAGAGGTCCGAGGTGAGGACATTCCTGGCGAATTTTACACAAAGCTCGACCCTGCGTTCCTCCAGTGTTTGCAGTTGGAGAACTTCACACGCTAAAGCGTAGGTAGAAAACTTCCTGCCCAGGATTATTCTGGTAGCCCGTCGCTGGATGCGTTCGATCTGATCACGTTGCTTTATTGTCAAGCCCGGATGCCAGAGTGGCGCGGCGTACTCCAGCACAGGGCGGACGTAACATGTATATACCGTTACGAGGTCTTCGGTTGGTAAGTCGAATTGACACAGTCTGCATAGAATGTGCAGCCTCTGGTTTCCCTTCTTGGATGTTTCTGTGACGTGAGTGTCCCACCTCAAGTCGTCTTGAAATGTAACTCCAAGACACTTGGCTACCTTGACAACTGTTAACTGGTGGCCGTTGATGTTGAGAACTGGAGGTGGTGGTGGGATGCGGGAAATACAGATTACCATGGCTTTGCATTTGCCCGGATTGAGCTTCATGCTGTTGTCCTCAGTCCAACCTGAAAGATGGTCCAGATCGTCCTGTATGTTGGGTGGTTGGGACAGCAGTCGCGACTCAACAAGGTTGAGATCGTCTACAAATGCCCAAGACGGAGAAGCTACAATGCTGGGTAGTTCGTTAACATGGGCTATGAAGACAATTGGTCCGAGCTTTGTGCCTTGAGCCAAGCCACACGTAAGACGCTTTGTGTGGGACAACGCCCCCCGGTATCTCGTTCTCTGAGTCCGTCCTTCATGGAAGCTGGCGATCCACGGAATTACTTCCGGCCGAACACCGATCTCAAGTAGATGCCTCATTGCCACTGTGTGGTCAACAAGGTCAAACGCCTTGCTGAAGTCAGTTAAAACCCATGTGCTGCAGGTCCCCTGCTTATCCGCGGTTCTGTACAGTTGATTTGCCAGATTAACTAAGCAATGAGTGGTTGAACGTCCCTTCAAACATCCAAACTGGCTAGTTGATATAGACCTGTTTATGTCCTGTAGAACCCAGGAAACGATGAAGTCCTCACAAACCTTCGCGAGGAGTGAGGTCAGGGAAACGGGTCGGAGTTGATCTATACTGGGTGGGCGGGTCTTGGGTAGAGGTACTACGACCGCTTCTTTCCACTGTTGTGGTACTACTCCCTCACGCAGCGAAGTGTTGAATATGTCAGTAAGGGGTGTAGATATTTCGTAGGCAAACTCTCGTATCACTTTGCCCGTTATTCCATCTGGGCCCGGCGATTTTGTCGTCTTAACTCTCAGCAGTTTGTGGTACACCTCCCACGGTTGTACGGTGGGAGGAGGGCGGGAAGGGAGGAATGCCGGGAGTTTGGACAGGTCCAGAGGGGGGAGCGACGTTGTGATGTCTGAAAACCTCGTGTTGATGATGTTTGCTATGTCGACGTTGTTTTCTGGGTCAACACCATCGACTGGTACCATCATGTCCTTTCTTTGAGTGCCTGTCAGAACTTTCAGTTCTTTGAACCAAGCGCGTGGGTTTTCTCTTTTCAACTTCTGAATTCTAGTACTGTAGAACAGTTTTCTTGCTCTCTTAATCGCTGTCTGGATCTTGTTACGGAGTGTTCGCCATACCACCCAGTTCTGTGCCTGAAACGCACGCTGTCGGGACTTGATCGCAGACTTGATCTTCGGGGACATCCACGGCTTGTCTTGTACGTGGGTTCTGATGGTCTTGTACGGAAAGTAGGTTTCTATTGCCTGATTTAAAGCTACATAGAGAGCGGAGGTTTTTCTTTGTGTTCCCTGTGCGCTCAACACCTCTTCCCAATGGTGTGTCGTAATCCACTGGCCGAAGGATCGGATGTTAGAGTCCTTCATTGGTCGTATCCTTCTCTTTGTGGTCTTGTTCACGACAGCCTGGTGTTTGGGATGGAGTAAAACAATGCTGTGATCGCTGCGCCCCAAGGGCGAGGTTACAGTGGGCGGGTGATAGAAAACATTCAAGTTTGTGATAATGAGGTCAAGAATAGCCTCGGATCGGGTTGGAACATTAACAATCTGTTGTAGACCATTGCCAGAGCACAACCCTCTCACATCAACATGGTTAAAATCACCCATTATCAAATAACCTGCATTATCATATCTGGTTCTTAGATCATCTACCGTATCTAACAGGTGTTGCCTTAAAGCGCCTTCACAAGAAGATTGTGGCGGTGAATATACAACACACACGATGATAGAGGAAATCTTTCTAGGTAAACGTTTTGGTCGTAACATCAGCCACATACATTCCAGTTCGTCTGGGACAATGATTGTTGTGATTTGTTGTGCAGCTATATCATCACTTACATACAGAGCGATACCACCACCACGTCTGTTTTCTCTAGATTTCACAAATACATTGTACCCATCTACCGCCCAATAGTCTGGGGGAGAGTCACTACTAAACCAGGTTTCAGACACTGCAGCTACCTGGACATTTTCACTTAACAACACAGAATGAAACTCATCCAACTTGTTTGCCAAAGAACGAGCGTTACATAACATTACAGATGGTACACCGATTTGGCGTGGACTACCTGATTTAGTTTTAGAGTTCTGAATGTTCGCAGATGGTTGAAGCGGTACTACCTGTCTTGGTCTGTTCATGACGCTCGCCGCTGTAGCTGTACAAGAAAGTCTGTTGTCGATGGGCAGAGCAACGGGACAGTTTGTCGATCGGAATGCACTTTGGTATGCTCTAGGTATGTGCGTAGGGGCGTGGTCAGCAGGTAGTCTTCTTGATGTCGCTGGGTTCGTTTCATCCAGTACAGGTTGAAATTCTCCGGCTGTTTTACATATGTGTGGATGGAGCGGGTTTAAGCCGGGACTGAATGATCCATATTTGCATCTCAATGGTCTATTCCCAGTTACTGTAGGGATCCTTCTTATAAAATGCTTACCAGCTTTCGTCCCTCTTGGTCTGTTTCCTTGTTTCCAGAGTCCGAGGTTGAGAAGTTGGTTCTTGATTTCAGGACTGATCGGGGCAGATGTCTTCTTCAAACGCCACAAGTAATCCAAGGAGTACTGGAAAACAGCTCGTGACCGGGAAGCCATTGTGTTTGCCGGGATGGTGTCCAAGTGTTATAAAAAAACGGTCCAAACTTGAAGAAATCGGGTCCAAACTTGCTCGGAAAGGTTCTGCACGGTCGCCGGAAACATTCATACATACAAGTTCCCACATACATAGACTAAAATCATAAAAACTTTGAGTATTGCACACATAGTTAATGGAGCGGGTTTCGTGTGTGGCAGCCCCTATAAGCGCCACCTAGCTGAAAAAGTTTTTTTGACATATTACCTAGAATTCCAGTCGCCTTACATGCGATCTGATCTCTGTGAAAGGACTTATTGTAACGAGGAAGCCACCCACCTCAGACATTGTGTAATACAGGCCGCCAGTGACTTCACCCTCATGGTGCTTATTAAAATTTCCAATGAAATGCGAAAATCCTGGTGACGGTACCACGTGCCTGAATTTAAATAAAAGAAACTCAACATATATCGTATAAGTCCACAACAGGCACCGCATTCCTAGACTGCAGGTAGTATCCAAGTAAAT
>NC_049979.1:2242131-2246918 GCF_000003815.2 Branchiostoma floridae
AGGGAACAAATGCGATACTTAATTTGCATTTTGATCGGTCCACCATCTTGGATGCCCACAGTCTCGTACCCAGGACACTGCGTGACACTAGCAATCTAATCTGGACAAGAGAGGAGAGAATACAGGTTTTTCATTGACGTCATACTAATTATAATTTGAATACTCCGACGACCATTTTGACTGGTACTTGAGTTAAGCAGTAGCATCTTCGTGTTGCTAACAGACGTACACTGTAATCCAACATGGGGCAGATGACGTTAAATGAAAAGTCTGTATAGCTGGGTTCCAATTTATCAATAATTCACCGCTTCGTTAGCAAGCAGAAAATGCGTCTATCATGTTTCAGAAATTGTTGGGGAGAGTTTCGGCGATTTTTAGCAGGGCAGCCCGATTTTTTTCGGCCCTTCTAACTTTGTTGCCCCTTTATTTGAAAATTGGCCCCTTCCAACAACCTTCCAACTGGTGTAATCTAAATAATAATAATAATAATTGGTGTAATCTAAGTGATGGCAATGGGTTTTGTTAATTTCTACGTGAGTCATGAAGTGATGTTGCGATTTTCAAAAGATTCTCTTGGCCCCTCTAACATATCATGCATATCTGGCCCGTCCTTGAAGATTTGTCCACCTCACAATCTTTTCAAAATGGAATGATCTAAGTTAATCAATCACATTGTTACCTGACAATATCTATTAATTACCTCCATGAAATGTCATGGAATGGAGGTTATATTTTCTGTTATGTGTCTCTGTCTGTGTAGATGATTACTCAAGAACGGCTGGATGGATTGGTTTCATACTTGTTGTGTTGGCGGGGTGTGATGAAAGCTCGAATCGATGAGATTTTGGGAGCCGTATCTGTCGTTATGATCGATGTAATGATATCAGAAATCACCCCTATATTTGAGATATATTGGTACAGGCATCGTGCTTTATGTGTTTGTTAATGGGCTTAGCTCCAAGCAGATGGTGAGGTGACAGCTGTTTGGGGAACCCCGAGTTTTTTTAATATGATAATTAGTTTTATTTATGTCTGCTTAGGATATCATGGAGATGTGAAGCGTAAGTATAATTGTAAGAAGTTGAGGTACATTTAACGATAATGCTTAACAGGTATGGATGTCTCACATACTGTACTGCTGATTTGAGTGACATGGTGATTAAAATGCCATTAGGTCCTCTCATCTGGGTTCGGTGTCAGAAGTTTTATGGGCGAAACAGATGTTCTGATTTTGTTACGATAAGGGACAGTTGTTAGTTGTCACTTTCGTAGCCAATGGTACTTGTTTTTTAGCAGACGGGGTTGGCGCCAAGTATTCATCTTACAGTTGGTGTAGGGCTGTCAGAGGAAAGTGTGCATCTCGTTTTTGTACCGTGTGAACAGCTGATGTTATGACATATTTATGGAAAATCAAATCACCATCTGACTAAAGTTGGCTACATCCCTTCTTCTTTCTGAGTTTCCCAACTTCCTCCCACCACACAGCTCTGAGGCACATAGTCGAACCTCAATAATGCTGACAACCTTAGACATTTTAAATGCCAAACATCAAGCGTAAGGAACACCACGCTACCATATGCCGTCGACCTCTTAAACGCACATTACACAATTAAGTGTCACATTTTGATAATTACTAATCGGATGGACATCCTCTGTGTCATTAAATAAATACACCACTTCTTTCCCATAACATTTATATTATATAACCATTACTCTCAAATACAACCGACTATAAACATACATACCATCCACAAAAAAGCAATAAATATTTCATGGAGGTATGAGGTCCCCGAACTCTAGTTCAAAGATACTTTGCGTTTGGGACTGCATCTCCCAGTTCCATTGCACTGTGAACCTATAACACCTAGCTCCAGTGCACTGTGAACCTGTAACACCTAGCTCCAGTGCAATGTGAACCTGTAACACCTCAAGTGCAATGTGAACCTGTAACACCTAGCTCCAGTGCAATGTGAACCTGTAACTGTTACCCCACTTTCAACAGTTCTCAGTCACATTCATACAGCAGACGGACCACGCAAGCACGACCAAAAGCAGCACAGATTCGGGAGCGATGTTGTATTGTTCACATCATGATGTCAGTGTATCGTGCGCATGCGCGCCGTACCAAACCATTCTCCACAAGGGGTGTTTCCACATTCCAGCAGCAAAATGTACATTGAAAGTTCACAATCGCCATGCAAAAGGCCATGCCTACACTAGTTAGCAGATATCCCATCTTACTTTCGTTCAAACAGACCTGAATTTGTGAAGATTTCTTTAGCTGCCAGCCGAAACATTTCATTTGTAGGTCCCCCATTGTCGACCGTAATTTTTCTTCTCCAATGAAACAAACCTGCAGATTTGCAGTTCTGATACTGTCGCTCAGGACACGCCAAACATTGTCCCTTTGGACATAGATTTTGTTTCGCCTTTCTTGATGTTCTTCTTATGCAGGTCTGTGACGCTTTTCTCCGTACACATAACATTTTTCATCTTTTAAAACTGGTCTATGGGCACATCAAACATACTTGTTTGATGGCGTTGTGGCACAGCTTGGCCACATCTGGTTTTCTCTGGCCAAGCTGTGCAGGGATTTGCAGTCTACAGCTGTCCTTGTCGTCATGGGTAACGTAGCACCAAAGACAAGGGCTAGATCCCGTGGTGGAAACTTTTCCAGCATCTGTATCCATGGTTTAACATGGTGGAACTGCATGTCCTGACCTGACTGCATGTCCTGGCCTGACTGCATGTCCTGGCCTGACTGCATGTCTTGGCCTGACTGCATGTCTTGGCCTGACTGCATGTCCTGGCCTAACTGCATGTCCTGGCCTGACTGCATGTCCTGGCCTGACTGCATGTCCTGGCCTGACTGCATGTCTTGGCCTGACTGCATGTCTTGGCCTGACTGCATGTCTTGGCCTGACTGCATGTTCTGGCCTGACTGCATGTCCTGGCCTAACTGCATGTCCTGGCCTGACTGCATGTCCTGGCCTGACTGCATGTCCTGGCCTGACTGCATGTCCTGGCCTAACTGCATGTCCTGGCCTGACTGCATGTCCTGACCTGACTGCATGTCCTGGCCTGACTGCATGTCCTGACCTAACTGCATGTCCTGACCTGACTGCGTGTCCTGGCCTGACTGCATGTTCTGGCCTGCCACGTGTACCAGGTCAACTCTTGCCGCAGCAAGCGCTGGGAGAAGACTTAGTAGCAATTATTTCCTGCGTTGTGAACACCCTGTAATCAAGCGGAGTTTGAAATGTTACAATCTTGGGCATGAACGTTCTGATGCGTGATACGTTTTTCATATGTCTGGACTTCTTAGATTTTAACCACATCTCCCCGGCGTACAGATTCTTTGACGAAATAGTGAATAGAATCAGGATTCACGTGCATTGCGCACACTCGTTCTGACATTTTAGTTAAATAACACATTGAAGCAATATTTTATTATTTAGCTTAGAGTCGACGTATTTATTTTTCTGCCATTATCTGCCGCTAAACCGTCTTTTGTCATTTGTTTATTTAATGTCTCCCTTGAATATGATGAGGGAGACATATCAATAAAATAAGTAAGCACCACGGTGGTCAAATACGGGCTCAAAACCTCCCAAGTGTTCCCACCTTCTTGTGATACAACTGCTGGGCCTCTTTCAGAGTGTTGAGTTCAAGGAATATTAGAAAACAAACTTTAAGTTAAGGTCCTTGTACTCTTTTTTGGAAGACAAATCTATTGTTTGAGCGATGGAAAGAACAGTCAACATGTTGTCTTCTGTTAGGGGTTCCACACAAATCGCACAGTACATGTTTCCAATCTGCAACAGTTGAACGGCATTGTAAATAAATTTTCGTAAATGTCTAATCAAGGTTATAGTAGGCCCTGACATTAATTTGTTGTCAGGCCCTGACATTAATAACTTGTGTGGGTCCGGTCGTGTGGCATAATACTTAGGCAGGTATTGTATTCTCAGACTATGAAGAAACGGGTATTCCATTACAAAGTGATATTCGTTTTCAATGATGCCTTTTTCACATAAGGGGCATACTCTGTCTTGTCTCAACATTAGTATGCCTGTTTCAATGCTTAGACTATGTGCTGAGCATCTCAGCTGTGCTAGTGCTTTTCTATGGTTGAAAACATTGATAATGCTCAGATGCTTTTCTGTCACAAATCTGTCTTTAATTAAACAATATGTTTCTAGCCTATTGGTGTTTTCAATTTCATTGTTCCATGTTTGAGTTGCCAGGTTCATGTTATTAACAATGCCCTTATGAACGTGCAGCAGCATACAGTTGTTCAGTCGCTGTTCTGTCATTGTGGAGCGGGGGTATGTGAGCAGTCTCTTCACTGATGCTCTCTCAGATGTGGCGGAAGTGATGGATACTGTGAGATAAAGCCGGAGCAGTTTGTGGGTTAGGAAGAATGTCGACCGATGTGAGGCTGTGTTCATTGCGGAACATTTGGTTATTATACTCGTCACTTTCTTCACCTTAGGAAGTGCCTGCTCTATGATGTCGGGCAGCACTAAGAGGTGGCATGTCAGCTTCGGAGGGTCCAGGTCTTTCCCAATGACAGACGACGTGACTTCATTGTCCGCGTTCAGGAGGAGCTTCTCCATGGCAACAAGAGGCTTTTGGAAGTCCTGGTCAAACCTTGACAAACGAGAACTTTGACAATCTGGGCGTCCACTTGCACTCCGGCGAGGGTGTGTCCGGCCGTAGATCTTTTAAGATAAAATAATGAATATAATAATAAATAATTATTAAATAATGTTCTCCACGGCACT
>NC_049979.1:2247062-2274245 GCF_000003815.2 Branchiostoma floridae
CACCCGATCCCTCGATCTCGGAAGTTAAGCAACGCGCGGTCCGGATAGTGCTTGGATGGGGGACCAACCAAGGACGTCCGGATTGCTGTAGCCTCACGAAGTTTTCCACGAAATCGTCTTCTGGGAGGGACGTAAAACGGGGGTCCCGTGCTCGAGGAGGTGCCTCGACCACGTTAAACAGCCTCATTACTCATACTTGGGGTACCTACTGGCTGGCAAAATACACCAGATGATTATTATTATTATTGCATGAGTCCATTGATCTTTTCTTGTCATTCCTATGGGAGTATATATATGACTGTATACTTGTGAGATACTGCATTGAGACCTGTCCATAGGAAAGCATGTTCAAACACAGTAAAACAAGGCTTTTAAAAAAAGGCTTTTTTAACCCCGATCTCAATCCTAAATTTTTTTCTCCACCAGAAAGTCACATGGGTCATCTTTACATGCGAAGAAAACAGGGTATTAACCAGCTCCAACTCCGAGTGATAAGTTAATGAGTAATGTCCCGTCCCCGTCATCATCCCCTGACAGCGCTGCCCGGTCTGCCAACCGACCAATCAATTAATCAATTAATCGATCAATCAAGCAATCAACAATGAAAGCAACCAATAAAGCATACGAGCGTAAAGGGTGATTAAACACAATGATTATATATCCAGCCTTAACTATGTCGCAAAGTGCTCTGGGAAGCATATTTGAGGACTAAATTTTCTACCTTCCCGATGCCACAGAAGTATGAAATTTTCTGGACATACTAATCCTACCGCGTACTACAGAATAATAAAAACAATAATAAAAACAAACAAGCATGGGTAAAAATATACAAGATTTGAGCCTTCCAAAAGTGGTAACCAAATTTGTGTGAGGGCCTCGCTACTGTGTGTGAATTTCAGAAAAATCGCACTTGGCCACCGCTTTTTTGGAAACAAAACAAAAATTACCTCATTGATCTCTACTAGGGTCAAACTCGTGACCGTCGCTGTGTGTAAATCAGGTATGTTTTATTTTATTTATTGGTTTGGCTGTTACGAACACACAGCCAGGGCTGACAAACTAGCCTATGGCTATTACAAAGGGCTAGCCCTGCTGACAAACACATAGACAATACATCAAAGAACATTTATATATACATGGTGTAGGATAACTTACATATCATCTAAAATGGAGTATATAACATCATATCATCGACAACAATATTTGCAATGAGAGGTCATGGTCTGTATATACACGTGTATGACTAATTTACCATGTATAAGGATCGCCTAGACATTCCTACAGTTTTCTTTTGAAGGAAGCAGTGGAGGTGAAATCAGGTATGATAACTACTGCACCAAAATAAAATGTTTGGTCTTGTAGATTATCGATCTATCAGTTCCTGGATAAGGTTACCAGGCCCGGGATAAGGTTACCAGGCCCGGGATAAGATTACCAGGCCCTGGATAAGGTTACCAGGCCCTGGATAAGGTTACCAGGCCCGGGATAAGGTTACCAGGCCCGGGATAAGGTTACCAGGCCCGGGATAAGGTCACCAGGCCCGGGATAAGGTCACCAGGCCCGGGACAAGCTTTTCGCCATCTCCTGTGTTCATCAAGGTGTACGAATAGTGCTAGAATCAGTAAGAAATAGCATATAACGCTAGTTAACCTTTAACCGCGAGGTAACCTTTATCCGTTGTTTTAAAAAATGGGTATTTTGGGATGTCAATACGACGGACGGTGGTTTTAAATTGGTAAACAAGCTGTATTTAAAAAATATTGCACTTTCAAACCACTGTCCATCCACTTGGTATCCCTAAACACCCGCTGGTTTTAAAACAACGGATATAGGTTACCCCACGGATAAAGGTGAACTAGCGTTACCTCTACAAGGGAAATGTTTCGCTGAAAACGGAGCCTCTACTAGGCTTCGTAGATCGGCGGTCTAATTGTAGAAATTGGACAAATAGAGTCATAACGTTAGTATTTGCGCTAGGGGAGTCAGCCGGCCAGAACAATCATTTCCTCACTACGTAGGTCGTAAAGGCCCCCTCTCACTGGACGTGCGGCACGCTTGCGGCATTGCTGCGTTCGGAAGATGCTCAACGAATTTCAGAGATAAAGAACGAATTTTCTTACTTGTTGTATATTTTGTCGTCTTTTATGTTATACTTTTACGTATTGCGCAATATCTGAATCATAAAAAATCGAAGAAAATAACAAAACAGTGTCGCAGTGAACGAACGCAGCAATGCCGCAAGCGTGCCGCACGTCAAGTGAGAGGGGGCCTTAAGCTGTTCCCTAGCCGGCTGTATTTCTCTGGCCGGCTTACTTCTATTTGTTCCATTACTATGGTTTTTCCCATCGACCTATGGAGTCTGGTAGAGACTACTGAAAACGTACTCTCATCAAGACTTTCACGTGAAAAGTCTGATTTTCTCGCCAAGATTTTGGTCAGAAAGTTTTACCTCTCAGAGACACGTGAGGTGCCCGCTCATGACCGCGGGATTATCGATGTGTTTACGCCGCCTCCTACGCTCATCGACGCACAACATGTACACAACAACGGATCGATACGCTAATGTCTTTCTATTGACATTGCCACTTCACCATGATATGGTCAAAATTACACGGTTTCGTTGAAAACGTACTCTCGTCAAGACTTTCATTTGAAAAATCTGGAAGTTTCTATTTTTATGGCGCCTCCTACGCTCATCGACGCACAACATGTACACAACAACGAATCTCTACACTCTAATGTCTTGCTATTGACATTGCCGCTTCTACGTGACTTTTTGTCAGCAAGAATAAAAGACGAAAAGTTGGTGATATTTACAGAAGGCTGCGAGCAAAACATATCCACAAGGATGTAACGTGGACTCTCGTTCAAACAGTGACATACTGACAAATTGACAACAAGATCAAACAGCCAAGCGTTATATCGCAGACTGGACATTTTCGTCCTTTAACGCTTCCGAAAAAAATGTCAATCCCCCGGTCCAGCCGAGTGTTAGAAGCTGGAGTAGCCACACGTTATACTTTGTGCACACGTATTGTCTTTAGCATGTTAGTAACGCAATTACCCTGTGGGCAAGACTTTGCAATAAACATAGTAATAAATTATATTCTTTACAAACGTCAGATCTTTTTTTCTTTCATCATACACGTGGGAGTGACAAATCATACATTATTCCATCAAAAAAAGGACGTGCCATGTATGATCTAAGTTGTTTCTATGTCTTGGAGGTATTCGCCTGGTAGCAAATCAAAGAATCGAAAGTTGCGTTATAGCAACAAGTCTTTTTGTGCCGAATCCATTACCTTCGTAGTATCAGATATTCATCGAAAACGCATTAATTTGGGTCGTGGGTGGAACCATTATCATTTCTGCTTACAAAACAGGCGCGCGATAGTCAACGATATTCATCTTGCGAACATCGCTGTTGACTGTCAACTGCACATAGCTACGTGGTAGACCAGAGATCCTGGAGTAACGAGTTCAATATAGCCTCTATAGCAGGCCCAACTACGGCTGGCGTTTTGGTACTACCGTTTTGTTAAAGGACAACAGTCTGGTTTCTTATAACCCCCTCACATTAGGCGCGATTCAATCGGACGACAAGTCTGCGAGCTCTAAATTACGAGGAGGCATGACCCTGACGGGAAGGGGGAACTCTGCCATATCTTCGTCGGCATCTGAGGGTCATTCCTCCTCGTAAATTAGAGCTCGCAGACTCGTCGTCCGATCGAATCGCGCCTAATGTGAGGGGGTATTACACCGCGTGCGAGCAGCACGTCCTCTTTTTAAGGTAAAATGATGTGTTTTGTCACATCTACCTCTTAGCCAAAATTGCTCATACATTTAACATAAACAAAGCATGGTAACAGTGAGGCAACTGTTCAAAGAGAAATAAAAGACACATCCAAACTCGGCCTGCAGCCGAGAACTGCTATCGAGACTATAAGTTGGCCACGTTTTTTGATATGACGTAACCTGATAACAGGTACCGATAAGTGACGAAACTGATGACGTGGACCAATGGGAAGCGTCCTGGAGCTCGGCTCATAACGGCTTGTGCCGGAGACCCTGACATAGTTCCCGTCGTCAGTCGTCTGGTACGGACCCTGAGTTGTACTAAACACGACGCGACCTGACTGAGGTTGGGACCAACGGAACAGTGTTCTATTCTATCAGTGTTTTCTAGCTTCGCCAGAAGGTAAGAAATATTCTCAAACTCATAAAATCTTGCACTGAACATCTGTAATACGTTCTATATTTGAGTAAACCGTGCACTGAAGATCTCTTATACATTTTGTATTTTCCATTTGTAGTAGAAGTTAAGGTACGATTTTTCTTGGATATCTATTCATGATTGGCGACGCGTCGTTACGTCTGCGACAGGACATTGTTCGCCAGATTTCCCTTTTTTTCCACAAACGAAGAACTTTGTATGAGACGTCGCTCGCTACTTAATTGCATCCCTTCTCTGCAAACACTATTTTGAAATTACCGGGGAGTTAGATGTATCCGGTCATATATATACATATATTGGTGTACACAGATTTCAGGGGACGCGCGAATCCTGAAAATTCTCGTTTGCCTCTCCCCACGGGTGAGCTTTAAAGGGGCGTTGTTTTGAGCTGTAAACAGTACTGGTACGGGCGAGGCGGGTCCGTTGATTGAATAACTATCTACTTTCTGGTTCAGTTCACAACATAACGCAACAATATATCATGATCAAACGCACAGGTATTCATCCGATGTGTAGACAGAGTTCACCCAAAATCATACCCAGTTGCTTGATGAGTAACTATAGCGTATCTTAATACATGGATGTCTAACCCTCATCGACGTACGTTACAGTAGTGTTGCAGGCGAATTCGTTGCTGAAATCAAAGATTTGGTCCGGTTGACAGTACACAATCCAATAATAACACCCACGCTGACATTCTGTATGTATCTATCTATCCATGTATCTATCCGTTACAGGTTCCCGACACAACAAGCTTAAGCATGCAGTGGAAAATGTTGCTGCCCACTTTGGTGATGTTCGTCGCCCTCCGCGGTGCGACCGGCCAATTTGCTGGAGTCCAGCCGCCGCCGCCGCCGCCTCCACCCCCTCCTCCTCCCCACACCTACAACCCGTACCCGGATCCGCCGACGGACGCGCCCGAACCAGACATGACCACTACCTGGTACGACGACACCTGGTTCAACGATACCGACTACGATTACAACGATACCGACTCCGACTACAACCCGCAACCGTCCTATAACCCAGGTGTGTGCATCTTTCACTCACTCATTCACTCGCTCACTCACTCACTCACTCACTCACTCACTCGCTCGCTCAATCACACACTCGTTCGCTCACTCGCTCGCTCAATCACTCGCTCACTCGCTCACTCACTCACTCACTCACTCACTCACTCACTCACTCACTCACTCAACTAACTCACTCACTCACTCACTCACTCAACTCACTCACTCACTCACTCACTCACTCACTCACTCACTCTCTCACTCACTCACTCACTCACTCACTCACTCACTCACTCACTCACTCACTCACTCATTCACTCACTCACTCACTCACTCAGTCCCGCAGCTGCCGTAGGGGCAGTCAGACTGTTTTTGTATCTTTGTTTATCAACAAGCAAACAAACGAGCTAAGAATTATGCCTCAGTGTTACAGGAGGTTTAATTTATTTTAGGCCAGGGTGTTTGGCTGTATCTCTCGGTGTGCATCCGCAGTTATTTGAGTGCCGTACAGGGGCGGTGGATGGTGAAACAGGCAAAAGATGGTGTCAGACATCCACGCGTGCATTGATTTTCGCCTGTTCTAAAATAAAGCTGGCCACATATCACTCCAAATCAATCAGAATGTCATGCTTACCGGAGGACCTGGTCTCCAGGGTAGGGGCATATGGTCAGGGCATGGGGCCACTGCGCCCTTGTTCCCTCTTTAAACAAGAATGGCAATACAAACATGATTAGAAAGGCGACAATTGTCTCTAAAAGTTTTACTGGAGGTGAACATAAGACAAACCAAGCCTGGAAAATAATGGTTTGGATGTTTAGTCCCGTGGTTTAGCAGCACTTTTTTTTTAAAATTTTTTGCTGGATTTTTCGGTTTTTTTTCCCGCGCATTAGTTTTAGGGTCTCCAGAAGATGTCATTCATAAAAAAAGTCGGTGTGGCCTCACCGGAGATTTGCAAGATGGAACTTTGGCTTGACTTTGCTTATCTATTTCCTATACCAGTTCCGTTACATTAATTGTTTATGACAGAAATGCACATAGCTGGACATGAGAAAACTATTCGCATTCAAATATAGAATACGTTTAAAAAAACATGCTTTATAACAGAATAGGCTTTGTTGACACAGCATAAAGAACAGCGACTTTCGCACCTTCAACTACAAGCTACAAATTTCAAAAAGTACAAAAGGAATCTTAAAATTCTACTTATTGAATGATAAGGATAAAATGTATTGTAGGTAGATCCGTAATATGTTGTTACAGTCGGTGGGACTGGACGTATTATGTTCGTTCTAATAACAAAATGACATTTTATGTATTTACCTTTTTTGCATTGTTATTGTTGTCGCATTTAAGGGCAGATGATTGTAGTGCCACCTAAAATCCTGGAAAAGCCTCATTTTCCTTGAAAATCTTGGCCGAATCTGGAGGTTTCTTAGGGTTAAAAGAAACAGGTAGGGTCTAGTTCAATGATTTTGTACAAAAGTTGCCCAGTTCAGCAGTTTAGTTGACGTAAGGAAGGTTTTGAGTTGTTGGCTTGATTCAGGAGAAGGCTGGAGCCAAAGGGGAGGTTTCTTACTAATAAACCCCTTTCCACCTGGACGTCGCTCTCATCTCACTCTCTCTGCGACCTCAAATTTTACAGATCGCTCAGCGAATTGTATAGAAAAAAAACGAATTTTTCTACACTTTGCGTGATTTGTTGCTCTCTCAGTCACACTTTTACATGCTATATGATATACCCAGTATGAAATCAAAGGTTACACATATCCGTTTTAGTTCGCAGTGACAGCGCAGCACGATCGCCGTCTAGTGGGAAGGGGGGGGGGGGGGGGATCTTAGGGCGCACATCACTCGAAGTTTGAGCTGTGTGACACTCTATTTTCGGGTTTGAATGGTTATAAAGATGACCCTTCTGACATTGTGGTTGGTTGAAAAGAATTGTTCGGATTGAAAATGGGCTCAACAATACTATTCTGAAGCCTTGCTGTCGTGTATTTTGACATGCTTTCCTGTGAACAGGTCGCAATGCGGCACCTGCCTTTAAAGTAAAACTAAGTTAAAGGTATATTCGAACCTGCTTGTAGCACGGTGTCACCTGAAGTCTGTTGTACTTAACCTTGGAAATATGAGCAACTTAAGAACCCTTGTAGTGCTGCGCCCAACATATATACAAAGTTTATTTGCAAGTTCGTGCCCGAGGGCTAATTGCAAGTACATGGTATAAACATAGTGTCAATGGACAGTCATGAACAATATTCTACTCTAATACTAGTGTTGGCTATTTCTAAACAGGTTGGGTTTGACTTCTTTTTTGGAAGCAGAGGGAGACGAAAAGTCCCACATTTTCTAGAATTTGCGGGTTCTGCGATTTCAAGAGAAAAGTGGCTTTCTGTTCGTCTGTCAATGTGGGGAAGTTGGGATAGGTCTTTGTGGCTTCTCTAAACAGACTTTCGGTTTCGTTGAATTAACATTTGGAAATGAAATGTGTTATAAAGCATATGTTATAAAGCATATGTTGGTACTGTTTTTACTATGCTACTTCCAAATAACCATATAAAGTTATACATCATTATAAAGCTTATATAAGGTCTCTACTTTTACAAAAATGTAGCATAGTGAAAACAGCACCCCTACTTTCCAAAGGGTCTAAAACGACCACAATTTGGAAAATGTATAGTGAAAATTTGGCAGCACTACAATTTCACCAGAGTTAAGTGAGGCAGTAGCTTAGGTGCCACCCGATTACAACCGGGCACGTCCTGAAAAAAATATTAGTAGTACTAGGAATCGGATAGCCCGGTAGTACCCTGGGTAGTATTAAATGAAATAGGCGTAAATTGCCTTTCCCTTTTATCGAAACGTCAGCAGGTGAGAAAAACTGGTTGTGTAAAAGAAAACCTTTATGTCCTACCTTTCCCAGGGTCACAAAATTTGGGCCTGCTAGGATTACAGAACCCAGCACTAATTATAAGTCGACTGCCGAACCAATTTACCTCATTGCCAAATAAACTACGGTTTTGAGACAGTCCCCTGGGTGGGTAGATCTGTTGCCGGATATGTAGATACGGCTTAGGAAAACACCAAACATGGAAAACTGTCATCACTACTTTGTGGCGGTACAATTCAAACCACTGAGGTTAGATTGAAACTTTTATTGCCCACAAATTCTCGCCCAGAGGGTAATTGCAAATTACATTGACATGGATACAATATGGTACATGTTGATGATATTTTCATGCAGTAAATTCTGTCTGCTTTAGCAGTTATGTTTACTTAGAAAAATGTAATACATGTACGTGATTGTATGGCTCTAGCCTTTTGGGGTTTGACAGTACAGTTATGTGAAAACTGGTTGTACTACTATTTCCGATGCTAGTTGTTCTGATACTAGAGATATTGAGTTTAACGGGTTCTTTTTTCAAAAAGCAGTGGCAGAGAAATTTATACCCAATTGTTTATACGATATGCGTCGCCAAAAAGTTTCTTTTTTTCCACGTACGATCCCTGCGTGGAACGCCCTGCCTGGGAATGGGTAGCGATAACTCGGGCTTGAACTCTCCGGAGGGCTTATGTGAGATTGGCGGGCTGACTGCCTTCCGTCCCCGAACAAAACTCCCTAGCTACCCGATCCTGTCTGATACCCAGGGTAGGCACGGTAGTAAGTGCTCCCACCGTTGAGTGCTTCCGTGCCAGGCAAGCGGCCTGCCCGCCCTAACACGGGTACCTCAACTCCCCCTACGTTGCCCCTTGCGGGGTTATTTGGGGGCAAACAAGACAAGACAAGACAAGCTTCTTTATCTTTAAGAAGAGCAGTAGGTAGTTTTCTTTTCACCCGAAGATGTACTTAAATTTGAGTTTTCTTGGGCGGCTTCTGCAAACGATTTGCAATTTTCACAACGGCAAGTGTGATGCAACTGTTCCCGGTGCGTTGGAAATCTAATCCAAACATGCTGCAATGATATGTGCATGTATATGCGCGTTTGTTTTGGCGCTAATGAACCATTCATTCTTTCATTCATTCGTTCGTTCATTCATTCATCTATTTCACAGATGTAGCTGCAGTTTGCGGCGTCGACATCGTGTTCCTTGTCGACGAATCCTCGAGCATCTCCAGCTTTTGGTTCGACCGTATGAAGCAATTCATCGAAGACTTTCTCCACTGCTTCACACCCCTTCATGACATCGATGTGAGCCTCCGGTTCTTCTTCATCATTTTTTTTCTATTTTGGTTTTGGACAGACGAGGACAATGTGGCACTGCACTCATGTTTTTGTAACATATATTAACAATGCCACAGACACAGTACAGACAGAGGGTAAAGATAGTCTTTTTCCTCTCCGACCGAAGTCAGGTACCCATTTTTACACCTGACCTGTGCTGGGTGAAGTGAGGAAGGTCGTCTAAAGTGCCGAATTTGTAGATCGGTCAGAGCTCGACGAATTTCAACATCGCCCGAGCATCGGCTGTATTTTCTTAAAAACAATCTGCTTCGTCACAAATTGGACGGAGCTCGGTGTTTCACTCCGGAAAATTCAAATGATTGTCTTTTCTGCTTTTTTCGTGCGCAACTGACATCACGCGGAGGTTTAAATCCCAACGGACGAGCTGTTAAATGTCGCCCGAAGCCCGCGTGATCGCCAAAATGCCGGTCATACTCTGGCCGTAAATGTCCATTTGGAGGTCGCCGACAAATCGGCCGAGCAAAATTCTTGATTCCTTCCAGTTCACATCGTTACACCGTTTAACTACCAGTTTCAAAGTCTTTCTATAGCAACAGTTGCTTTCCTCGGACCATGGAACTTGATGGCAATAATTATTGTTTCCGCCCCTATATAATCTTCAAGCCTTCAAAACGAATGTTCACTCTGCAATCTTCCAACTCAACACGTTTTCTGCTATTCATTCTATTTAGAACTGGTCAAATGGACAAGTTTGTTTTGAACAAACCTATTAAGATAGCAGAAAACATAATCTTTATGACGAGAAAAGTGCAATTCCATATATGACATGGCTGCTGAACAAAAAGAATGGAAATTAATGTTAACAATGCGACTGTATATTATCTATTGTATATATGTAACGTTTCTTTATGATTCTATTGTATTTGTAGCGCAGTGGTGCTGTACAGCAAGGCCGTACTTCAACCTCTGGTTGCCAGTGTCTTGTTTTCATTTTTCATTGATTGAAGATCATTGATAGATTGATTGATTGATTGATGGCTAACATGCTCTTCTTTTTGATTGCCACGTAGATTGCAGTTATTCCGTACCACTGCGTACCGAGGACGTACGTTCCTTTGCACCTACCTATTGATGCTATCTTCAACACTGACCTCGGCAGGATGATGCAGAAGGGAGGCCTGAGCCGAACTGGCCGGGCTATTCGCTTCATGAAGGATACGGTACTTCATAACATAACATAACATAACATAACATAACATAACATAACAACCAAGACAATGTGATCCATGGTGCAGAGTTCCCCTATCTACGACTAGTTTCAAAGGACAAATTACATACTATGGACTACTAGCATTCCTGTGGAAAAATGCCTGTGCAATTCCTAGAATTTTTGCAGACTGAACAAAATATATACCATTTGACGACTCCCCTGAGGCGTCGTCAAAAACTCAGCTTTTCGGCCCTAATCAGAAAGTAGAAACCGTCCCCTGTTACACCTACCTCAAAACTGCCAGGATTTCTACCATTTGACTAGGAAAAAAATCTTGAAATTTTAGACCCTGAACTATATTTGCATGGCAGATTGGCTGGCGGATCCCCAATACCAGCCCCGTTCGAAGACTACAACGGAGGATAGGAGTTTAAAAGCTCGATGATTACTTCACGTTTCAAATTTGTAGTCAAACGTTTGTTAATGACATTGAACATGGAAACAGCTGTGTTATTATCTACATACATGGCGATCAAAAACGAATGTGACAATAGATGATTTCCAAAATTGGAATTTGTGTTGGCTCAAGTGATTGATTGATTGCTTGCTTGTTTTTTTGTTTGTTTGGTGTGTGTCTAGACGTATTTCCGTGGTGACGGTGTCGCTCGTGCGGCGGTTGTCATGACAGACGGACTAACCGACGGACCAGTGCAGGTGAGAAACACTTCTCAATCAGCTGATCTGTTCCGACACAACAGCAGAAAGCTTCGGCAGTCTCTACTAACTACAGCCTTCTTCCGGTTTGAATGACCGACAGCTTAAATAATCGGACCTTATCAAAAGTAGAAACAATTAAATCTACTAATTCCAACAACGTTCAAAAATGGAGTGGTGAGTCAGAAACAATGTGCTGGGAAAGTCTTAATCAAAATCACATACCATGAAAGAGGAACTCATCCAATGTCACAAAGTTTTTCGTACATTACATGAGGTTCCTAGATATGTTGTTAAGTTGTAAAAGTTGCCACATGTTGTATCCTATACATTTGGTAAGCCAGAGTTCTCATGGAGCTTCTCGGGCAGCCCTTCTTAATTATTGACTAGACCATATATGAAGGTAAACATTGTCATTATGTTTTTGATTTCAAATGTTACATTTCCACCAAAAAGCAGTTACTCAAGCAACTGGATATGGTTTTGGAAACGGTCAGACGTTTTCAACTGCTATCCCGCAGTTTTCGTCAGTGACACTGAAATGATCTGGAAGAAACAGGTCTTTCATACCCTTACTATGAATGAAGACAATTTCAGATGTCCAATAAGAAACGTTGTATGTAAGACAATTTTAGGTTGAAGACAATTTGGATTCCAATAGTATACAAAAGGAAAGGCTGAAGACCATTTTGGATGTCAATGGGAAACAAAGCTAAGACACGGTTAATGCAAATGAGTCAATTCAGTTTTAACATTTCCAGTTTTACATCATCTCCTTAGGTACAGGACGACTACGCCGAGCAGGCTGCCGAGGCACGGGACGCCGGAATTCAGCTGTACGCTGTGAGTGTTGGGGACTTTGTGGACGACGCTGCGCTTCAGGCCATCGCCGGGAGCACCGACCGCGTGTTCGACAGCGACATCCCCTGCAAAGTCGCCTTCCGGATACTGGCGGACCTCTGCAAGTTAGCAGGTAAATCTTAGGGAGCAAAGAAATCAACTAAGTATCTCGGTGGGATTGCGCCTCCGGGCGGAATTTATGACATCAGTGTACTATGTCTGATAGCTGTTGCCATACATTGAGCCCACACCAGTTCCCCTCATCCATAATTTAGTTTTAAGCATATTTAATTATCAAGATGAGCCACGCTTGGTCACGTGAGACCAGGGCTGTCACATGACATATATCGCGAGACCAAGATGCAACTGCCCTTAGCTTCCGGTGGTTTTCTTGACAGAAACGCTTAAGTGTGCAATAAAGTTCTTCCTCTTCTGTTATTTCAGGTGTGCCAGGATGTTTCTCGTACTTTCATGGTGCCATCCTCCCACTGGGGTCATCTATAATGGTAAGAATTAGGACTGACACCTGTCTGTCAAAATTGTCATGATCGTTTTTTTTAGGGGGGGGGTCAAAAGCAATTCTTTGGTGGTATCTATCTATCTATATCTATCTCTATCTCTCTCTCTCTGTCTCTCTCTCTGTCTCTCTCTCTCTCTCTCTCTCTCTCTCTCTCTCTCTCTCTATATATATATATATATATATATATATATATATATATATATATATATATGGGGGGGTGTAATAGTCCTAATGTACTTAGAGCTTATTGTACATAGACGTTTTTTAATTGTTATTCTGTCTATGTCAAATTCAATTTGTATTGTTCCTAAATAACTTCAACGGGTTGGCAATTATTCATATAGTAAGGTTCTTTCGGCACAACCGGGGCACAACCATTCCAACATTTTAATGTCCATCAAGAAGAAGCAGCAAGAAGTAGTTTCCAGTCATTCTACCCATGATGGTGTCTGATAGACATCGATCGAAACGTTGGAAGTAACTACTCCCTGGCTGTGCCTAAAGAACCTTACTATATCAATTTGTATTGTATTTGCCAGCAGGGCTAGCCCTTTGTAATAGCCCCATGCTAGTTGGGCAGCCCTGGCTGTGAGTCCTGGACAGCTAGCCAAACCAACAAATGAACAGGGGTGCAAGAAACGTGCATTGCATTCATGCCTACCCCCGCCTTACAGGTGCGGGACGATTCACTTGGGTTAGGATGCGGGACCAGTTGCTCTTGTACAGACGATGGATATTTCAGTTGCCAGGGCAAGGGCTGTGGACAGGTCTACTACCAGCCGCGCTGCCAAAACTTCGTGACCATCCCGAGCCGATACCTGTGCTGCCCTGTCTGCGCTGACCCCATACATGGCGGAGGCAAGTAGTCTCCAGCAGACCCTACGGTGTCTTAGAGATACTGGTAGTATCAAAGCTGGCCAAGGAGTATAGCCGGCACTAGCACGGTGCCCGTTTGACTGATTGTTATTATGTTGTTTCTATGTATGCCCAGGATTGCCTGAAAGTCAGGTCAAGTCTGACCTGAGTTGTAAGTTCCTGGTAAAATAAATAAACTGAAAGTGACTCCCGTTGGCCGGCTTTACTCCTTGGTCAGCTTTGATACTATCTCTAAGGCACCGTAGGGTCTGCTTGGAGACCAGGAGGCAAGACGACCAAGGCCACACTGACTTCATTTTATGGATGACATCCGTGCGCGAATTGGCTTTCTCCTGTTCTCAACAAGAAAAAAAAAACTGTAGCCAAATATCACCCCATATCACCCCATATCAGTCAGAATTTCAGGCGTACCAAAGGACCTGCCCTCGAAGGCATATGGTCAGGGCTTGCGAATAGTTTACTCTTTAAACAGGAATGGCAATACAAACATGACTGAAATGACGACGATTGTCTCTTAGAGCCTTAATGGAGATGAACATAAACAAACCAAGCCTGAGAAAGAATGAGTTAATTGAGTTTTTTGGGACTAATTGTTTACTCCTGTGGTTTAGCAGCACTTTTCATTTTTGCTGGATTTTTCATTTTTCGCCCGCGCGCATTAGTTTTGGGGTGTCAAGAGGATGTCATCCGTATGCTTATGTCGTTGTAGCCCAACTATATAAAAATACTGCGCGAAAAGCGAGATTTACCAATAGTAATAAATGCCATACCGGTGCAATGGCCTAGTGGGTAGAGTGTTCGCCTTGCATTCGGTTGGTCGTGAGTTCGATCCCCGGCCGAGTCATACCAAAGACTCTAAAAATGGTACATGCTGCTTTCTCTGCTTAGCACTCAGCACTAATGAGGAAGAGTATGGAAGTTAAACACACATCACTACCAGCGGACCAGCCCCCTGCTGTAGTGGCTTGCACATGTGTGGCCCAAGGGCTTCGAAGTGGGGATGGGCGCCACCCTACGCGTCTGTAGATGCATGGGCAAACTTTAACTTTTTTTAACTTTAATAAATGCCTGGCAACGTTCTTGTTCTTGTTCGGTTACTGGATAACACCCCTAGTTTGGTCGTAGTGCTGCTGGTTATTGGCCGTTCCTCAGGTGTTGCAACACCTCCTCTTTAAACTTAACGGGATTAGCTTGAAGGGTGGTTGAATATGGTATAGTATTCCAATCGATAGTGGTTCTTGGGAAATATGAATATTTGAGACAGTCTTTATTAGTCTTAATGGGTTTGTATGAGTTTGGGTGATTATGTCTAGATTGCCTTGGGTTCGGCTGCAAGTAGTAATCGACCGGCAGGGCTAGGAGATTTTGTTTAGATTTCTGGAGAATGGTAACATGCATTGGCATAATACCGGTCATAAGCCTTATACCGGTCGATTAAAATAGTGGACTTAAAGAGATCTACACATGCAACAATAGTTATTTCTGAGGTATGCACACTTCAGACATCTAGGTGTCCAATACATAATTTACAAAGGATCGATAACAATGCATTCGAAGACAACAAGGCCAAAAGTTTTCAGGTCATTTTCGGGGCAGGTGAGCTCGTCGTGGGACAAACACACTGTCACGTTCATCGCCAGATTTGTAGATAATAATCACATGTGCTCACGGCACAAGACGAGCATGATTCAACAGCAATCTTGAATTTCTTTTGGTGACCAACAACTCGTGTAAAAGTGTGAGGAACCGTTGCATTATCGCCCGGATCTACGGCTGAATGGGTCAAATTGAACGTACGCCGCCATTTTCCCGCCATTTTTAATGCTACGGCCAGCAGTAAAGTTTTACGTCATAGCGGTTGTGACGGACCAAAATTAAATGAAAATTCTTGTCAGTATACGCCCATTTTCTCATGACTTTTTGTATGCTCATGCAGATTTTTGTTTTGTGCAACTACTAACAGGAAAGAAAGGAACAACAGAGGATGTATAAAGGTACATAGCGGCAGTTAATTGTGCCGTGTTTCGTTCGACCGGTATAGTGCACCCTCTTCCAACCACGCGCCCGTTCTCCGTGCAATTCCGCGGTGTGTTCCAATTACGATATTATGTTTTTAGCAGGACCAGAGAGACAAAATAATTTACACAGAAGAAGTGGCAAAGGTAAGCTGTAACAGCAACATGTAACTGGAGAAAATGATGCGTTGATCATTTGCCAAATTAGCATTGCTTGAGAAATTGCAGTAAACCGACCGGTATTATGCCAATGGATGTTAAGTCTGTTGGCTGTTCTTCTATTTCTTAGCTTCAATGACCGCCTGTAATCTTCCTCAGGGTAATAATGACTGTTTCGCTCTGCACTGCTGCGTCGTGTCACTGATTGGTTGTAAATAAGTACTAATTTTTTTTATTCCGTAGTACATCAATCTGATGTTGAAAGAAGCGTTCACGAAATTACGTGGATGAGTCTACGTCTGTAGTTCATAGAAAAATGGTTCAAAAAGAAGTAGATGCCTTGGCAAAGGAAACAGACGAATTTCATAAGATTCATGTGAAAATTGACTTCCTTGATCATTCGGTCACTCAAGGGGATTCACTGTTTTTCTTATATTTTTACCTAAGAAACGTTTACAGAAGCTAGTGGTCTTTGAACAAGTAGAACTTCATTACCCGATGATTTCGTGTCACGATGGATAACGCTTTTAAAGGACCATGCGAACTGACAAAATGTTTGACACATGGGAAGTTCTTGCAATAGGGTCTTGAAAATGGTGTTGAGATTCAGGTTTATCTTACCTGTATTGTTGGGTTTAACCAGTGGAAATGTTTGTATCATCTGAATATTGTATGAACTATGACACCGTTGAGATTTGACAGGAACATGAAACCATATTTGGTGATTATCTTGTTGACGTCATTTCAGTTCCGGACGGCTGTGTGCACGAAGACGGCAGCCTCATTCCTGTCGGAGATACTTACGAGGTAAGGGCTGGGGCTGACACCTGTCCGTCAAAACTGTCATAAGAGGTGACAGATTAACGAATTACACGCCTAAATGTAGTTTCTCCTGGATGCTCGTATTTTGTTACATTTTACGTTGATTGATGGTTCTTTATGAATGAATGAATGAATTGGTTATTCGATCAACATGATCAGACAAAAAGTATATAACGTTAGCGGCCAAAGGCTGAATTGCATACTTTTACAGTTAAAAATCTTTGGCTTAGGCAATTGCACATTACTGCTTTACATTTAAATGGACTAATGTCGAGATTTGTATTCTTAAAATCAACAATAAATGCTATGTTAAAACAGATAGGTTTAAATCGATAAGTTGGTATGTCTTTCACCTAAAGCTGTACATTGTAGTAAATTTCAACCTCTAAAACGACGAAGCCCTCAGGTTCAAGGAATTCTTTTCAGCTTAGTTACACCAAACTCATCTGATCAATTGAAATACGTCTTTATGATGACCATCTTCATCTATTTCTGAATTCTTTCATGTGAGGGGCCGTCACCTTTGACCTCGCTTATGCACCGTTCAAACTGTGAACAGGCTTAAAAAAACGACTATGTAAATTAGACACAGATACAGAAAACAACTATCTTCCGTCTACAGCTGGACGACTGTACGAGCTGCACCTGTCTCGCCCCGGGAGAGGAGCCGCAGTGCGCGAGCATGGCCTGCATAGCTCTGCACTGCGCCAACCCCGTGAAGATCGTGGGGCAGTGCTGCCCGGTGTGTGTCGGCTGTCTGTACGGAGACGTCCTCATCCCTGTGGATGGCACCTACGAGGTGAGACCTGAGACGGACACTACTGTTAATCAAACAAGAAAGCTTCTGAAAAAAGCTGGCCGGTGCGTATTTTGGAAAAAGCCTGGATGTTAAACAAAATCACATGAAAAAAAAGAGTTTTTAGACATCGAATTACTGAATTGGTCTGTCTTTTATTAAAAAACATCACCTGACATTTGTCTAACAAAGAAAAAAATTGTAACAAGTGAGATTTGAACCCACGATCCACGGCTGCAGAAGCAAATTGCTTTGTGCATCCAGCACTTAAGACCGGTCGGCCACGCTGACTCAATTACGCAATCAGGCGTATAGAAGGGTTATTAGAAGGGTTTGGTTAAATTGACCGATCCATGCATCCATTCATGCGTCCAAACGAACGGTTGAACTAACCGCTTCTGTCGATTCAAAGCTTCTGTCGATTCAAAAACCTAAGCTTGTACGCCAGTTTAGTAGAAGGACCGCTTATACCCCTGTCACATTACGCGAAAATCGATCGGACGACGATTCTGCGAGCTCTGAATGACATTTTCGTGAGTAAGACGTCCGATGTTCTCACGATCATCTCGCGATTTTTCGGGATCACCGGCGATTTTCAGGGGTCGCACGATGGTCGCGGTGCAGCGAAACATAAGCGACAAGTGCAAATGACTGTGCTGTTATTAATAATATTTTGTTGTTCTGTAGGCAACCTCGTAGTACTGTTAGCGTAGTTTTGTCGCCATACATTGTACCATGGATGATTGTCGAGCAATTTAATTCATCATATAGTAAGGCGCCGTGGACCAATCAGAAGGCCCCATTCCACGCTGGTTATACCCGCCTCACATTAGGCGCGATTCGATCGGAAGACTAGTTTACGAGCTCTAAATGACATTTTCGTGAGTAAGACGTCCGGTGTTCTTACGATCATCTTGCGATTTTTAGGGATCGCCGGCAATTTTCAGGAGTCTTACGACGGTCGCGGTGCAGCGAAACATGTTCTTAACATAAGCGACAAGTCGCAGGAGATCTCCGAGATCGCAGAGCTCGTTACCGAGTCGCAGATCGTGCGTGCAAATCGTGCGTACCTCGCAAGGGTATCGGTCAATAGTATTGCGTCAATCCAACGATTGAAGGCCGATAGGCGAGCACAGACATAGTTATTAATCATCGAACGCAAATCGGATGGCGAACGCCCGTTAGTCGGGCGACGTTCGGGCGACGTTCACCCGACTTCCGATTGTTTACAAATATTGAATTTCTGAGAATGTGAGGGTAATTCTAAAATTGTGGCTCCTGTGGCAGTATGTAGGCTGGCTTTGTGACACACTTTCCTTTCTTGTGTCATTTCTATTATGCCCGCGTATTCCATTCATTGGTTAAAAAGATTCCGACAACAAAATAAGAAACATTTATTGATCTCTTGCCTTTTTTGAGGAACGTTTTGTATTCCCTTGTCCGCGTGCAAGAGGTCATGGGAGGTTCATTATCATAGATTTATTCACCGTCGATCGCACGAGGCTCGCTTATATGTGAGGGGAACAGGTTTTGGGCGAAAAATACGTAAGACCATCTTAAGACCTTAAAATCAGCCGACCTTCCTGCGATCGCGAAGTACGTCCGAAGATCGTATATATTGTGAGGCGGGTATAATGACGCCGTAACACATATTAGTAGATTCGGCCAGCCCGGTGTGTATCGCTCCTTCTTCATTGGTCAGAATGAATCGACACCGGTGTCGATGCTTCGCTCACTCGGTGGTTTTATTCGGTTAGTCTCTACCAGACTCCTATAGGTCGCTGGGAAAACCATAGAAATGGAACAAATAGAGAAGTAAGCCGGCCAGAGGAGTATGAGCCGGCTAGGGAACAGCTTGCGACCTACGATCCACCAATTATTTGTACAAAGGAAGTAACTCAGCGCTGGAGATAATTTAAATCATAAATCGACCAGAGCCCAGTGGGGCGCGGCGGGCGTGTGTATCAGGCGGGACGCGCCTGGGTGTGGAACAAAGGTCAAATCGGGATCGACAACAAAACAAAAATTGATTTTTTTGCCAAACAATGCTTTGGGCAGTGTTTTTTCCATATATATAAATATGATCTTTTGTTTTTTTTGTAACAGAGTTCTTGGGAGAGGTTAAAGTTTAAGTTAATTTTGTGATCAAATGTAACATAGTAACAGGTTACGCCATGGGTACGTTCCTGTGCGGTCAACTGCACCAAACAGCGTGAAAATAGACTACATTTTTTCCTGTTGAGAGTGTGGCCAAACTTTACCTTTTAGTGCAGTTTGGAGGCAAAAAGAACTAATTTTGGAAGGCAATGGCCGACCCGTGGGTCACGGCAATTGCAAACGGTAAGCATTTATTTTCTTGCGGGTCCCCGTGGGAAGTCCGACGAAAACATCATTTTGTCGCAAGCTGTTGTAGCCAAAAACGTCCTTGCCAATGCGACGCACATGCTCTATTGACATCGCAGTACACAAACGACTTCAGAGAACAACAAATGCCACAGAAAAATACCACAACAGTCGGCAGAGGACCCTTATAACTTTGACTTCCGTGACCACTGACACTTCTTGTCACAATGTGAAGACCCGTCACGGGCGAGTCGGAAAGCAATAAATGGGTAATCTAACTAATTCGCACCTATTAGATAGCGATTAGTGGACTTCAAAGAAGTCAGCGACTCCTCACAGACTCCGTAGGTCGCAAGCTGTTCCCTAGCCGGCTCATACTCCTCTGGCCGGCTTACTTCTCTATTTGTTCCATTTCTATGGTTTTCCCAGCGACCTATAGGAGTCTGGTAGAGACTAATAGCAAAGGACTAGGCGTTATGGCACCATATACACCTCGGGGCGGGTCATTAACATAGCAGAAGATGAAGTGCACTTCGACTGTTGCTTGTGATATGTATATCAATGATAGAAATACTCTATTTAGTTACATAGAAAGTAGTCATTTTAGACACATGACAAGTTTATATTCCTCATGCGTTTTGACAAACCGACCATAGCTAAACCCATACACCATTACCAAGAAGCGAGAAGAAGCCGAACTTCTGTGACTAGAATTGTGATACTTTTGTATATTTTATATATATATAACGTTACATGTTTTGACTTGTTGTGACCTGTACTAAGCTCGGTTTGGCAAAACAGTACAATAAAGGCCTTCATTTATTCATTCATTAACGATTAGGAATGATTTGCACTGTAAATAATTGTAATACTATGTATCTGGATGTGTTACGTTATGTCATGTGTGTACTTTTATATATGTCCAGGAAGAATAGCATTAAACAATATTTTTGTATCACTGCTAATGGACAAATAAAGCCTCTCAAAGCTTAATTCATTTATGAGCACCCCCCCTCCCTCCTACAGCCGGATCCCTGCACGTCGTGTACCTGTGACACCCTCGGGGGAGAGCCGCAGTGTGCGGTGAGGGACTGCCCGCCGATGCTCTGCAACAACGCCGTGTACGTCCCCGGCTACTGCTGCCCTGTGTGCCCGGACCTCGGCTGTCCGCACGAGGATGGCCTCATCCTGACGGGCACAGCATACCAGGTAAGATCTAGAACTGGCATCTGTCCGTCAAACTTGAATGAGACCTCTTCAACCGGTATAAGTGACGTCATGATTCAAAGTCTTGGAGCGTTCGCTTTACACGCGGAGTCACGCCACGCGAGAAGAAGCTATAGGCTTACATCATGGTCGTAGATCGTAAACGTTTCGAGGTCGTTTATTATTGATTGATTGATTGATCGATCAGTAGATTGTTGATTGATTGATTGATTGGCTGACTGACTGGCTGATTGATTGATTGATTGATTAATCGATTTTTATCGATTTTTTGATCGAGTGAATGAATGAATGAATGAATGATTGATTGATCTATTGATCAATAGATTGATTAATTGATTTGTTCGGTCTCATGCTACAGCCGGACCCCTGCACAAACTGTACCTGCCCAATTGGCGGAATGGCACCGATGTGCGAGGAAACGATCTGCCCATTTAACATGTTCACGGTGTGCCCCCACGCCCCAGGGTTTCCGCCGGCCCTGCCGGTGCCGGTCGCAGGGCAGTGCTGTGGTGACTGTGACGGTTAGCATCTTTTTATCCAACAACATCACAACAACGTAGTACGGTGCCAATATTTCTTGCAAGAAAGCACCAAATTTCAAAGACATTTCGTCGTGCGTAGTTGTAGACTTTACGTAGTGAGTTTAGTGGTTGTAGAACGGCAGTCTGGATCGTTGAAGTCTGGATTACTAAAGAGCATTAATAAACATTAACATGAGCCGTTATGATATAAATCATTTGTGCTTTCTTTGTGCTTATCAAAATAGAACAAGAAGTATTGTAGACTGCAATACTTCTTGTTCTATTTTGATAACCACCAAGAATTTGTAGATACAAAGGACCATAAGCTCGGCACCATCTTGGTGAACAACATCTTTTAATGTTAGGTGGAAATCCTCTGTATTGTTGTTATGTCAACTGTGAAATTGTGCCAAATACACAAAATTACATTATGACAACCAAACGCTATTAGTTATATGTGTCCTGTTCTATGTTTCCTTTGGGCGTGGAGTTATTGTATCTATTATCATGATGTTTCGATTTGTTAGTTATTTTGTTTTTTCATGCAGTAAAAGTGGCGGCGAGAATATGAGTTCTGTGTACCTTGAATCAGCCGCAACATTGCCTTGTCCTTCTGTATGTTTGATGTTGAATAGATACATCAATTGAAATTAATTTTTTTTAAATCATTTCAGCTCCGCCTGGCTGTTGGTACGAAGAAGATAACATCCTGATCCCCATGGGGACGGATTACATGGTGAGACCTGTGACTGACATTTGTCTGTAAAAACTCTCATGACAGAAGGCATATTCTCATTCAGTGTAGGCATCCAACCATCATAATCGTCGTCATTATCTTAGCATCATTTGAGTTTGGAGCGGACTTTGTCCTAGGACAGATCCCGATTTCAATCTGTACTAGTAGAATCGCCGATTGTCCTAGGACAGATCCCGATCACAGTCTGTCCTAGGACAAACTCCGATCGCGATCTATCCTATGACAATCGGCGATTGTCCTGAATCGCAATCTCTACGGTGACAGTCATCATTGCCGCGTTTAGGTGCACACGCTCAGGCCGGTGGCCAATACTTTCAACTGTTTTTTTTTTCGATGCTGTCCGCTGAGCCTCCTCCCAACTGCAGCCCATCTCAACAAGGTCCCGCTCAAGTGTTCTCCTCCAAGTCATGACTTGCCTCCTCTTCCTTCTTTAAATTGGGCACCAGTCCGGTGCCACCCCTGGTGATTATGTGCATTAAGCATTCTGGGCGTGAATATGCAATAGAAATCATGATTATTATATTAGCCATTGGAACAATTTGTGAGAGGAACAGAAAGAAAGTTTGCATGATAACTTATTACTGCTACAATCTTTCAGCCGAATCCCTGCAAGTTCGTCACTTGCTTCTTCCCCAGGTTCGATCCGGCGGTCCACAGGATTCGCCTGTTGTCTTCCCCGTCAATTCATTTCCTTGGCCCCTTCACATTCAATGATGCAGTTAACGTTATTCCTGGTAATGTGGTCTGTAAAAGCGCCACCTACATCAGCTGCCAATAGCGGCGAGAAGCATAACTCCAGTTAGAAGCTCTGAAGAAGATGTCTGACAAACTTTCGTATGATCTACTACAAAGAAGTATATAGTATTTAGAATTAGAATACAGTATTTTATTTCTCGAAGTATTTGATATTTCACATCCTTTAGACCACATGTGGCCATATGTTCATTAAGTATTTTGGGCATGAATATGTTACAGATATTATGCTATTAGTCATTCCGTAGGTGCAGTAAAACATTCCACTTATTACTGCTTCAACTCTTCAGCCGTTCTCGAATCCCTGCACGTTTTGGTCGTGCTTCGAGGCCGGAGGGGAGCCGATGCAGGCGATCATGGACTGCGCACCTCCGGATCCGGCCTGCCCCGGATACGTGCACATCGCGGGGGAGTGCTGCCCTCGCTGTCAGACAGATCTGTAGGATGGATCATCTCAGCTGCAGCTAGAGAATGGTACGGGGTATATGATTCTTTTTGCTTCTGTTGTCTGTAACTAGATTTAGATCAACACACCGGATCACCTCAGCTAGATCACATTATGGGATCTCTCATGCTGTATTTGGTAATCTGTAACTAGATCGACCTATCTCTTAGTCTCTCTTAGACTCTTAGTCTCTCTTAGGCACGACCTCTTAGTCAGCTAGTTTAAAGTGCAGGATCCTTGATAAGCAGATGCAAAGGTTCAACTACTCATGCTTGCCATTTCTGCTGTGCCATTCGGAAACATTATACTTGTACATGAAACATACGTTAATGAATATATCTGCGCTTTATTGAACCATCTTATCTATGTTTGAGCATCTCAAATAAAGAAAAACTATCCATCTGTGGCTACCAGCTACAGATTGTTTAAGTCCATCAAAAGAGCCAAACAAATCACAATGTTTTGAACACGCGGAGGACATTTCTTCAAGATAGATTGGTATTTCTCATTTTTAAGTCTTATTTTTCTTTCTCTTACAGATGATCAGTGATCACTTGGGAAGGAGTCGGTCTGGTTGGAACGACAGAGACCGCATATTGTTAGAATTTCCCAGAATAAAATGATGTGCAGCAGCTGTTGTCGCTCACCTTGTCTTTGATTGGGTCCATAGCACTAGTAAACGCCACTGCGAAGTAAGCCAAAAAGCAGTTACTCAAGCAACTGGGTACAATTTTGGCCATCCGGCGTCTTTCGTCATTGTCACTGTCAGAGTCACTGCCGAAAGACGGCGGATGACTGTCTGAAACGTCTGACCGTTTCTAAAATCATATCCAGTGGATTGAGTAACTGCCTTTTGGCGTATCTCATTACCTGGATGTCTAACCTTCATCGACACACTACGACGTACGTTAGGGAGATTCAAACAACACCTAGGTTTAGATAGGTAATAATGAAGTGATGAAATGAAATCAAGGTGGTAGTCAACATCCGGGATATTTGAGTATAGCTGAGAGGGTGCTACCTTGCGGATGACACCGTCTCTGCACGTGGTAAGATAACCGCTGGTAGGATGGCCAAAAATCACCCTTGACCTTCGTCTTCTCAACCCTATCTACATATCAGATATCATTACAATCCATCCAAAGGTTTCTAAATTACGCTGGCCACAAATATCTAGAAACAGACAGACACACAAACACACAGACGGGCACATCAAAAACCATTAACATTCTTCATGGAGGTAACTACACCATGAGTAGCGTAGCTCGACCACTTCGAAGTCCAATATTGTGTGGAAGCAAAGGTCCTGACCTTGTATACGTCACAACACCTTGTGTACCAAAGGGCTCAACCATTGGACATTTCTATGCTGGTTGAAAAATTAAATTCATTGCCATTCCGGATGAGACCAATGTAGTCGGTCCCGGAATTTTCCAAAGAACTGAACCACAGGGTAGCAGATACAGTATATAGTTAAAACATCGTTTAGAAGTAAAAAAGCAGGTAATAAAGAGAAACACATATCGTTCATTGTCAAGTACCAACGAGAATGACACAAATACACCACAGCGAAGACCCGGATGGTGTGGAAGGTGGATCTGGCCACTTATTTCAGACGTTTGGTAGAACGTAGACTTGTACTTTGTTGACATTCAAACCTTGTAGTACGTAATAAGGCCTCCAAGATATACTTTTCTCAATTATCTAAATCCTGACAGGAAAGGTAACAAAGTTGATTTCGAAACCCCCGAGTTGACCTGATCAGAAGTGGTTTGTAGTATTAAAAGATGGAGTCAGGCACTTTGTCTTTTTGCTGAACAACGCAAAAGGGAGTACAAAGTGAAAAGGTTTGAATATATCAGATGTTTACGATATTGCATAGAAATAAACAAGACTTCTAGATGGCGAATATAAGTTATAGGAAGTTACATATCACTCATTACCAAGCAGGTACATGTGTTTACGACCAACAATTTCTGTTAATGATAAGCATGGCCTTTTTGGTATATATATCAAACCTCCCCATATCTGTAGAACGTTTCTGCTCAATGCAAATATCAAACAAACGGCCGCTCCTCGGTACATACAGTACGACCACCTGTTCAGCGGACCAACATTCCCATGCTCAGTAGTCCAGAGTACAGCATGGCGCTCGTGAGTGTTTTCCTCCTGCTGTTAGCGGTCCACCAGTCCGCCTGCCTGTCCATCGCCTGCCTGGTGAGCCCCGGGTCCCTCACCAACCCGTGCCCCGAGCCCCCCGCCGACTGTGAGCTGGTGAGCGGCGTGTGCGGCTGTCAGGTGTGCGCCAGCCAGGAGGGGGAGGCATGCGGCATCACTAACCCCGGGTGGGCGGTGAATCTTACATTACACGCCAGAAAATAGTTCCTCGAGCAACTGGATATGGTTTTGGAATCGGTCAGACGTTTCAACTACTATCAAGTAGTTTTTGTCAGTGACACTGAAGAGATCTTGTTGAAGAGGGTTTATATACCCTAGCTGTGAATTGATATGTAAAAGAGATCTAGTTGAAGTTGACGTGTACCCTCCGTACGTACAGGTGTGCTAGCGGCCTGACATGTGTGTACCCCACCTGTGAGGACACGGTGCAGGAGTACGTGCAGCCTGACGGGACCGTCCTGCAGGCCATCTCGCCCTGCCTGTGGAACTGGCGCCCGGGGACCTGCCAAACCTCCCCGCTTAACGGTATTACACAGTTTTGGACTTCTGTAGACAGTTCGAATGAAAGAAGACCGTAGCATGTCCAGGTCAAAAGATACCACAAAAAATCGAAGTTCTACTGCAGTACCAAGAGCACACATCAGGGTGGCCCAAATTGACCCTGACCTTTGTCTTTTCAACACCTACCCACATATAAAATATTATTACAATCCATCAAGAGGTTCTAGAGTTATGCTGACCACAAATATCCGGAAACACAAACACACAGACAGACACACCAAAAAAATTCCTCCATTTTTCATGGAGGTAGTAATACCATATTTTCCATTCCCATAATAGTTTAAGTCTGATTGATAAAATTTCATGCCAATATATAAGTTTTTAGGCTGCTATCCACTGTCTTTCATACATGCCGTTCTTCATAGATAATTCATATAATTGTAATCATCTCGTTGTTGTTCATCGTGGTTTACGGGTTTTTTCCTTATTTTCGCCTTCCGCAGGTTTTTACCCTTCCGGTTAGTCAGCGACAGTGCGAGGTCACGTGCTGATCACTATAGAAAGATGAAGCCAGCGCCAATGGAAGGACGAGACTGGGTTTCTCTTTGAATAAATGCACGTATGGGGGTGATCACTGTTTGCTTGTTAAATCTATCCTGACAATGCTACAAAGTACTGTAAGGCAATATGTACGTACTGGCTGACAGTACATACATTTACAATGAGAATTCTACTTGGTTGTCATCGTGGTCGATGGTGACTTCTGCGTGCATCCTCCTTTCATCTGTAGCTGTTGTCATACGAGAAATCACTACAATAAGAACGTGCCTGGGAGAGAGAACTAGAGTTCCACGACCGCATACCTTTGCTTAACTGTATTAACCCTTATGCTTAATGCAACATAAATGTTTCTCATATATGGTGCATTATGCCTTTCAGATTCAGTCAGCGGAAAGGCGCCAGGATAACATAACAAGTTAGATTTAACATAGAACCTGCGTTTCGTTTATATTACAATTTTAGTTTTAGAATATCTACAGAGCAGTCTCCATTTTCATGACATCAAGTGGAAGCAGTTGC
>NC_049979.1:2274345-2277537 GCF_000003815.2 Branchiostoma floridae
CCAACACGACCTCATCAGTCGGTACAGGTCCTCTGGACATCCCGTCGGCCTCTCCATCCGTATCCTTTGCCTTAAAATCCTTACCAACTCAAGAAATCCTAATTGAACCCTGTCATCATAGCACGGATCTTTCCCCAGCGTGGCGATCTCCCACAGCAGCACGCCAAAGGACCAGACGTCACTCTGACAGGTGTACTCGCCGGTCTCGATGGACTCCAGCGCCATCCACTTCAGCGGAAGGAGTTTGTGACATCCGTCATGAGTCGTAGAGACGTAATCAGTGGCGGTGTACACGTCTCGTGCCAGACCGAAGTCGGCTAGCTTGGCCACATCGTCCACCGTGATCAGGACATTCCGAGCGGCCACGTCACGATGTACGATGCGCAGACGTTCCAGTTCTCCTAGCGCTCGTGCCACGTGCGCTGCGTATCGTAGAAAACGATCAAGAATGTCAGCCTTGTCGTCCCCATCGCCCTCTCTAAACTGCCGAAGGACCCACAAGAGGTCTCCTGTTGGTGAGTACTCTAGAAGAATATACTTTTCTTTAGACTTGGTGATCATCCCTAAGAGTTGGACAATGTTTGATCTGCGAACGTCGTGGTCATTATCTTCATGCACGACAACCAATATGGCAGCTTCTCGGTAAAAGTCTCGGTAGGTCTGTGAATCTTCCGAACAGACAGTCTTGGCGGCCACGGTGATATCCCCTTCAGGTGTGCGAAGTTGCGCTTGAATCACCCGCCCAAACATTCCTTCCCCTATTAGGTCACCTGGAGTAAGATGGCGGATGTTCTTCTCCCAACGTCTGAGCCAGCCCGGCTGTAGTCTCTGTGCTAGATCCTCCTCCACACGCCTGAGCTCACGGAGAACTTCGGCTTCGTGGTCTTCTGTTTTCACGAAACATCCCGTATTGTAGAGCACGATTGCTACCACGGTAACAACTAGGAGTATGGAGCTCAGAGGAACAAGGATTTCGATCAGCGATGAAGTCTGAGTGACGTGAAGTTTGTCACAGTTCCTCCCTCCCCACGGTGGCACACACGCACAGCTGCCGTCCACGTGGTGACAGGTGGCGTTGTTTTTACAGCTGCAAACCTGCCGGCACCGCCAACCGTACCGGCTTTTGGGACAGGCTCCGTCGCAGTTCGATCCGTACCAGCCGGCCGTGCAGTTACACCTGCCGTCGTCAGGGCTACAGCTCGCCCCATTTTGGCAGCCACAGGTCTTTGCACAGTCTCTACCGTACGTGCTTCCGGGCATTGTGTCTGACACCTGGTTCCCGTCCATCCCGGCGGACACACACAACCAGCCCACCGGTCACAACTTGAACCATGTAGGCAATCACACACTTCATCACAGAGTTTGCCTTTGCTATTTGGTGGACAGTTTAAGTTTAATACAATTGTTGCATTGACCTCTTTTCCATCTTTTCCTCTAGCCTCACATGTAAAACGTTCTCTGTCTTGTAACTGTGCGTTGAAAACAATTATGTCTAATTCATTCACACCTTCACTCATGATCTTAGATGTATTTGGAAACCACAACGACAATGTTTTGACATCAATGTGGTACACACGACAGTGAATCGTCACGTTAATGGAAATGTAAATGGCCGCTGAATCGCTAGGTGTCGTTGTTGCGGCGATGTCAGGTTTAGGAATGTCACAGGCTACACCTTGCCAGCCGTGTTGACATTTACACGCCCCGTTAAACCCATGACACCGGGCGCCGTTCTGACAGGTGCAGTTTTTATCGCAGCGTAAGCCATATTTTCCAAGAGGACAGCCTTGCGGATGGACCTCTATGTCTAACGACTGCACGTGTACAAGTCTTATTGCGTCTGGCGGTACACCTATTCTGACTGACTTTTCCGTTAGTAACAGCGGAATTTTGCAGACATACCGTATTTTGCTCCCTGTAGGGTGTGTAAGAGATGCTTGGTAGATATAGCTGGGATTTTCTGAATATCTATTCTTGGTAAACCGCTGAAGCAAATCAGCCATTGTCGTTAAGTCATGGATCAGATGGACAGAAAGTTCGGCATTGCTGCCGTCTGCACGACAAGACACGTTACGGACATTCCCGTTCCACATCTGGTCTGCAGTAACTAAATCATTCAGGTTACGTACGATCCATATCCCCTGAAATTGGCAATTACTGTTTTCTGTGTAGAATACTTGAGTAGGCCGTTTATTTCTGTTCCATTTCTCGAGAGGCTTGCCTATTATGTTCCTGACCACAAACACGTCTCCAGTTTCTGTCTCGGCTTCCCCGCTTCCGTCAGCTTTGAACAGAAATTCTCCGGTGTCCTTACCGGTGGGGTTGATCGGAGTTTCACACGTCTCGTTATACACGGGAGGATAGCCCGGGACGTCGGTAACCTGTATCGTTACACTACTGACTTCTCCACGACGCCCGACGCGAATCTTGATGGTGTATTCCGACTGTACTGACCAGTCCAGAGGGTTGGCCACCACAAGGGTGCAATCCTCAGTCAGAAGGAACTTGCCGTACGGATCTCCCTCTATTTTCACACACGGAAGTTCCGCTTTCTGCATGCCCAGCCAGTGTCGCATATCGACAACCTCTGTCCCGACTGGAGCATTTTCAGGCACGGAAACGTTGAAGCTGCGCCCCTCCGCTAACCTGACCCGACTCAAGACGACGTAGACACTAATCAGGAGTGTTAGTATCAGGTTAACTGCCATGGCGAGGCCTTCCACTCACAGGAAGGTTACCGATAGTGGCAAACGTAAACCCACACAGGAACACCACAATTGCATTGGTTTGAGGAACTCTGTTGTTAGTCTTGTTGTTGATAATTTATCATCCAGGAAAAGATAGCAAATACTCCTCACTGTGACCGTTCCTGTAGTTTAAATCACCCCCGATATATCGATATAACTACATGTACATAAACTTGTAAAACCCCTAGATTGCCTATTTGCTAAAAAATAACAATGACAAGAGAAGATAAACATTTTACTGGTCCATCATTTTCGAGAGATTCAAATCTATTCTCTGTCAAGGTGCAAAATAATCAGAAAAAAAAAACAGGTAATTGCAACAAAGCTACAAAGGACAAGACCCATCATCTACATTTTTTTGCATATTTCAATTCATCACCTGTTGTTTCTACATTTCATAGTGACTTAAGTAGTGAGAAGAGGTAAGATTTGATTAGTTGTCTAA
>NC_049979.1:2277886-2289643 GCF_000003815.2 Branchiostoma floridae
GGTACGGAGCCTTAACCCTATTCAGGGGGTGGGAGGGGGGTGGGGGGTTAATGCCTGCCCCAACTTTCATGTCGTTAAACGCTAGAACTGCTTACGCTAGAGCCACCAAATTTAATACGTTTTCCTAGAATATTGTTGGCAACAATTTCACGTAGCTTGAAAAAATTCCCATTTTTTCGTGTTGCCATGGTAACCGTTTGTTGACAGGCATGTTGGGCCAAAAATCGCTAATTTCTGTTTAACAAGGATTTGTCACGTTTATTTGCTATATAACTGCTATTTTCTTAGATATATACATAATCTAATATGCATAAATCATGCTAATTTCATGAATATGATATGGGAATTATTCTAATTTGATGATCAGCCAAAATCCAAGATGGCTGACCATATGACAAGATCAAAAATAACAAGCTTATTATCCCTAAGAATTTGTAACTACTTGGTATTTTTTTCTTTAAAAAGCATTTCAATGAAAGTATTTAGCTTATTTCCGTTGCCTTTTGCGATTTATTGTTGAAAAAAAAAGGATTTTTGAAAATTGAAGGTGGTGGATATGATATGGCGGAATCCAACTGGTATCTTAGATGAGCATGACGTCATTTTATGCCAAGTTCCTCACAACATGTCAATTTCCGAAAGTGTGACGTGATCACCGGGTCAAAGGTGATTGGAAGTCTCTACCGACTCCCGTCTCTGGGAGAAAGTTCATCATAGACCTCGAAACTCTTTACACTCGATAATTTTCTGACACTACAAAATAGAATTTCCAAATGGAAGTGCATCGCGGTCAATGGACAGATGATTGCAGATCTAGTTTCATATCGATCATAGACAATCGTCTTTATAGAGATGTACAGCAGCAACAACAAATAATCTGTAGAGAAGTTAGTATTACATGTAGTCGTCTGATCTCACTAACAATGGGCACACAAGGTACTCTCAAGTTGGAAAGATACTGGCAATTCCCAAGTTCTACTTACCTATCAGACTTCTATCAAGATCTTAAAGACACTGGCAAATCCCAAGTTCTATTTAACCATCAGATCTAGACTTCTATCAAGTCCATAAAAAGTCTAGAAAATCTATAGCGCAGTCTCCATTTCAATGGCGTCATATGGGAGCAGTTGCAGCAGCCTCTTTTCTATCCCATCTGGAGTGGGTCTTGTAGCTGGAACCTCGCGCCAGCACAACCTCATCAGTCGGTACAAATCCTCTGGACATCCCGGCGGCCTCTCCATCCGTATGCCTTGCCTCAAAATCCCTAACATCTGTAGGAAGCTCAGCTGAAACCTGCCATTATAGCACGGATCTTTCCCCAGCGTGGCGATCTCCCACAGCAGCACGCCGAAGGACCAGACGTCACTCTGACAGGTGTACTTGCCGGTCTCGATGGACTCCAGCGCCATCCACTTCAGCGGAATGAGTCTGTGACATTCGTCATCACTCGTCGAGGCGTCATCAGCAGTGGTGTACACGTGTACGTCTCGTGCCAGGCCGAAGTCGGCTAGCTTAGCCACATCGTCCACCGTGATCAGGACGTTCCGAGTGGCCACGTCACGATGTACGATGCGCAGACGTTCCAGTTCTCCTAGCGCTCGTGCCACGTGCACTGCGTATCGTAGAAAACGATCAAGAAGGTCAGCCTGGTCGTCCTCATCGTCCTCTCTAAACTGCCGAAGGACCCACAAAAGGTCTCCTGTTGGTGAATACTCCAGAAGAATATACTTTTCTTTAGACGTGGTGATCATGCCTAAGAGCTGGACAATGTTTGAATTTCGAACATCGTGGTCTTTCTCTTCATGAACAACAACTAGAATGGCGGCTTCTCGGTAAAAGTCTCGGTAGGTCTGTGGATCTTCCGAACGGACAGTCTTGGCGGCCACGGTGATATCCTCTTCAGGTGTGCGAAGCTGCGCTTGTATCACCCGCCCAAACATTCCTTCCCCTATTAGGTCACCTGGAGTAAGATGGCTGATCTTCTTCTCCCAACGTCTGAGCCAGCCCGGCTGTAGCCTCTGTGCTAGATCCTCCTCCACACGCCTGAGCTCACGAAGAACTTCGACTTCGTGCTCGTCGTGTTTCATAATGCGACCTGTCTTATACAGCACGATTAGTACCACGGTAACAACTAGGAGTACGAAGCCTAGAGGGACAAGGATTTCAACCAGCGATGGAGTATGAGTGACGTGAAGTTTGTCACAGTTCCTCCCTCCCCACGGTGGCACACACGCACAGCTGCCGTCCACGTGGTGACAGGTGGCGTTGTTCTTACAGCTGCAGACCTGCCGGCACCGCCAACCGTACCTGCTTTTGGGACAGGCTCCGTCGCAGTTTGATCCGTACCAGCCGGCCGTGCAGTTACACCTGCCGTCGTCAGGGCTACAGCTCGCCCCATTTTGGCAGTCACAGGTCTTGTTACAGTCTTTACCGTACGTGCCCTCCGGACATTGTGTCTGACACCTGGTTCCGTTCCATCCCGGCGGACAGACACAACCAGCCCACCGGTCACAGCTGGCACCTTGTAGGCAATCACACACTTCATCACAGAGTTCGCCTTTTCTATTTAGTAGACAGTTGATGTTTAACACAATTGTTGTATTGAAGACCTTTCCGTCCTTGTCTCGAGCCTGACACGTATAGAGACCTTCGTCCTGTAACTGTGCGTTGATAACATTTATGTCTAATTGATTTACACCTTTAGTAATGATCTCAGATGCATTTGGAAACCGTAGCGATAAGGTTTCGACATCAATGTGGTACACATGACAATGAATCGTCACGTTAATGGAAATGTAAATGGCCGCTGAATCGCTAGGTGTCGCTGTTGCAGCAATGCCAGGTTTCGGAATGTCACAGGCTACACCTTGCCAGCCGTGTTGACATTTACACGCCCCATTGAACCCGTGGCAGCTTGCGCCGTTCTTACAGGTACAGTTTTTCAAGCAGAGTACCCCATACTTAGCCACAGGACAGCCTTGCGGATGGACTGCTATGTTTAACGACTGTACATGTACAAGTTTTGTTGGGTTTGGGGGTGTGCCTATTCTGAATGGTTCACCAAATGGCGGAACTTGGCAAACAAACCGTACTGTGCTCTTTGTAGGAAATATCAAAGTTGTCATGTACATAAAGTTGAGATTCTCATCCACAGATTCTTCATCGAACAGATTAATGAAAAGTTTGGCATTGTCGTCTGCAAGACAAGATAGGTTACGCGCATTGCCAAACCACAGCTGCTCTGCAGCTACTAAATCATTCAGGTTACGAACGAACCGTATCTGGTAAAACTGGCAATTGCTGGTTTCTGCTTCAAAAAATGGCGTCAGAGAATCCCACTTTTCAAGAGGCTTGCTGAATGTCGTTCTGACGGCAAACACGTCTCCAGTATCTGTTTCGGCTTCCATGCTGAAGTCAGCTCGGAACAAAAATTCTCCGGTGTCCTTCCCTCTGGGGTTGACTGGAGTTTCACACGTCTCGTTATACACGGGAGGATAGCCCGGGACGTCGGTAACCTGTATCGACACACTCCTGACTTCTCGACCACCCCCGACGCGAATCTTGATGGTGTATTCCGACTGTACTGACCAGTCCAGGGGATTGGCCACCACAAGGGTGCACGCCTTAGTCAGAAGGAACCTGCCGTACGGATCTCCCTCCGTCTTCACACACGGAAGTTCCGCTTTTTGATTTCCCAGCCATTGTCGCATGCCGACAACCTCTGTCCCGACTGTAGCATTTTCGGGCACGGAAACGTTGAAGCTGCGCCCCTCCGCTAACATGGCCCGACTCAAGACGACGTAGACACTAATCGACAGTATCAGGTTAACTTCCATGTTGCGGCCGTCCTTACATTGAAAATGTACGGAAATGTGCCAAACCGTAAACGAAATCAGGAACTCTGCAAGGGCACTGGTTTGTGGAACTCTGCTGTTAATATTGATGTAAATCATTTATTATTCAGGACAAAACAATAAGGAAATACTCTCTCACCATGACCGTTCTTACAGTTTGGATTACCCCATATGCCCATAAACACATTAAACTCATGAAGACGCGTCCGTTAGAAACAATGACAAGAGCAGATAAGCATTATACTGGTCAATCATTTTCGAGAGATTCAATTATTTTCTCTTCCTGTTTTCAAAGTAAGAAAGTAGAACGACCCAGGCAATTGCAACAACACTTAAAAATCCTTTTATACGCTTGGCTTAGTGGTCCTCAACGTCCACAACATAGAAATTGTACTTTCTACCGTTTCAATCTGTGCAGTGTTTGATAAAAAGGATCGGACTACTGTAAATGTTTTTAAGTTCGCGGGGATTTAATTTCGCGGTGGCGGGAAAAGGGACTTTTCGCGGTGGATTTAAGTTCGTGGTAACACCATAGACTGGAATCTAATATCATTACAGAAAAATGTTCGCGGTGGTTTTAAATTCGCGGTGAAGTGGTCACCGCGAAAACCGCGAACATTAATCCACCGCGAACATTTCTGCATTTACAGTATCACAACAGAACCACCAGAAACTCATTAGCACATGACAACAGGGAGGGGCAGCAACACCATTGTTGAATAGAAATGCTCCTCCCTGTTTCAGTGGAGGCAGATCCCCGGTAGCAAAACACACTCCTAAGCCGGCTTCACTCCTCTGGCAGCTTTTGATACTATCTTATGCTACCGTAGGATCTGCTTGGAGATTAACAAATATCGACAGGTGAAATGTAGGACTGACAGACTAAGAAACTTGCCGATCCCCTACGTTGGGCGCCTTTTGAATGCCTAATGACTTTATCTCTAATCTGTTGTGTTTTAAAGTGTTGCTACACGCACTTAATTTGGCTTTATCAATGTCAGAATTTTAATTGTTATTTAAATGTTTAAGATATAATTGATGATATAAATGTTTTGATATGTCTAGAATTAGCTCTGGCTGGACAACAATTTTGTATCAAATCCGCAATTCAGTCAAACAGGCTGTGAGTGATTTTTTACCAATAAACCATTCATCATCATCATCAAAATGCCGCGTTATATACTTTATTACCTCAATGAAATATTCATGTAGGTTCAGTAGCGTTTGTGTGTGTATGTGTCTGTCTGTCTGTCTGTTTGTCTCAAGATAACTCAAGGACGGCTGGGTGGATTGGTTTCATACTTGGTATGTCGGTATAGGGGGTGTCAAAAGATGGGAATTTTATACTTGTGACATGTGCACGCCAGTCAATGATGAACATCACCATGCAGAAATTATGTAAATGTCTAAGTCATTTGCATAAGATTTGCAAAAGCTCTAATTATAAATATTTCATGGAGGTATGAGGTCGCCAAACTCTCGTGCTATGGATAATTTCACACACTCTGTCTAATAGGTCAACTTGCGCCACTCGCCAAGCTTTGACTAGAAAGAACCACTGACGCTTCTCAGGTTTTCATGTGTACTTTTCTTAAAATCAATATGTAATAATATTTCCATGACATATAATAATAATAATAACTTATATGGACTTCGAACTAACTGAAAGGCATAGCATCTTTTCCTATACAATGGGAGATGAATTGTCCAACATTTTCATGTATAAACGGGAATATTTTTTTGTTGGACATATGTTGTAGATTTCTAGGAATTATTTTCTTCTTTCAGGATAGTAGAATGAACATTGACGGATAAAATGTAATTCATCTTCCTGTACAATTGACATGTTCTCTCATCAACAGGTAGCTTTTTATATATATGCCCTTTTTTCTATTTATAGTGAATGAGCGCTTATTCTCATTTTAGATAAAGTGGATCTTCGCTCAGAATCTTCGTGGTATAGGTAACTTTCCATACTGTAGTCATATATAATATTTATAAAATCTTATTTTGCCAGCATCGGCAGCATCTGGGGTCTAGTCAGTATTTGACCACAAGTGTAAATGAGGTGAACACAGTTCTAAGACGGTTCAATTGAACACAAAGTGACGACAAGGTTTTATGCTAAAAGTTAATTAGCTCCTGTCGTTCGATTACAGTAGTGCATTGGCTCAAATAATTATTACTATGGACTGATTGACTTTTTAGTGACAGTGTATGCCGTCTTATACATCTGACTACAAAACTTATCCAAGTGCTTGAGTAAATTCTGTATAAAGTGTCTCATTTCTGAGGTCAGTACAGATGATTACACCTACTCTTGCCCCACTGACTTGTGTGGTGAATTGTGATAACCAAATAAATAACAAACATTAACCTCATGTCAAACTTTCAAGGACGTGTCAATTAATACGCAGATCTATGGCTGACATGTACCATGCTAATCAAATATGGAGGATATTTACTATACGTATAAATAGCTTGCAGTTAACATTCATGTACAATGTAGGCTTTGTCCCAACTTTCACACCCATATAAAGCCGGGTTCACACTTCCGTATAAAATCAAGTCCGTTTGAGGTCCGTGTGGAATTCTTAGCCAAACCAGGCTCCACAGGTCGATGAAAAATAGAAATTGGACAAATATAGACACATAACATGCCAGAGGAGTTAGCTGCCAGAGGACTATGGTTTGTGTCTGGCTATTTTTGTCCAATTCCTATTATTTCCCAGCGACCTGTGGAGCCTGGTAGAAGCAAAGACTTCCATACGGACCTCATACGGACTTGAATATATACACACGTGTAAACCCACCTTAACATGATGGATACAATACAGTCATTGGTATCGGTATTACTACTGTAACAGTATTTAGAGTCATCAGTCAACGTGCTTACACACGGCAGGGCTATACCGCCCCTAACGGGGTGACATACCCTTTCGCTGAATAATTACAAGACGGGGATTAGGGCTGGGTAAACCGGTTTTTCTTAATGGACGGGTCCAGAAAAAACCGGACCTGAAAAAAATCGGTGGACCGGATGTTGGACCTATTGGAAAATGAACATATTGTATGAACACATATTCACACGTTTGGGGGCTTACCGGTCGGGGGAAATAACAAGCTCGAAGTAGGGTAGAGTCTATAGTCATTTCTACCAAGTTTTACTGTCAATCGTACAAAGGCAGTTAGCTTTGTAGGATTTCAAAACGCCAGTGGGAGTCAAACATGTCACAAAACAGGATTTTTTTAAACGAAATGGACCTTGTTTTGAGTATCGTCCATTCACAAGTCCTCACGTACTGAATCAGGTCCGTGTGGCTGATACAAGAGATTCGCCAGGCCTCCGTTCGGGTGATTTGAAGTGAAGCACCAATTCCAGACAGAACGATTTGCTCCATCGCACACCGCACCATCGCATGTGTGGTGGGTTCATTAACGTGCTTGGGGTGTGGCTCTCCCCAAACACGGACCTCCATCCACCTGAGTAAAGTGAGGAAAGCCGTGTAAAGTGCCTTTCCTAAAGGCACAAGATCGGTGACACTGCAGGATTGGTCCTGAGCCAAACACGCTGCCACTGCGCCACGAGATCTCACAATCTCAGTACTTAGAGTACCATTCTTTAGACTACGGAACAGCTATTACAGTTACTGTAGCAGTATATGTGAATGTACTATAATTATATATAATACTGGGGGACTGAGTTTTCAATTGTAATAGCCATACTGTTGAATGTCATGCAAATTGTTTTTTATTATCATAGGAATTTGAAATAAATTCACATTAATGTGTAAAGGAAGGATGCTTAATCCCCAGAATGCTATTTAAGAAAGTTATTATCATAGATGTGCAGGTTGTCATTAGTCTCTGCTGACTGCTCAGAATGGGCATCAGTGCATTTGCCATGTGGGGGAGTGGGGATTGGGGGGGGGCGGTGTAGTATCTTTAGTGGGCATGTTTTTGATGGACGTTCCAATGATCTTTTTCTTAGCAAATTTCCTTTGACCTGCACCTTCTGGTTTAAGGTTCTTTTCTAAGGTCAGTATACATCTTCATACAGGTGAGGCTGCGAACCCGATGGCATGGTCACATCGCCTTTACGAGGTGGGGACAGAGGGGGAGGGGGGCTCATCTTTAACAGTTATGTTTTTATTCTCCGTAACAATGGCCTTGTTCTTAGCAAATTTCCTTATACATTTACCTTTCGGTTTGGGACTCTTTGGTGGTGCGTCCACCTCTTCATACAGGTGAGGCTGTAAGACTGCTAGCAGAGCATCATCAAATCTACGGGATGGGGGAAGAGGGGGAGGATCTTCTTCAGGGGGATTGTTTTTACTGGTCTTTCCAAGGGCTTCGTTCTCGGCATGCGGACCAATACCTGCATCTTTGGGTTTTGGGCTCTTTAGTGGCGAATCAACGTCTTCGTATACGTAAGGCTCTGAGACAGCGAGCAAGTTGTCACCACCTTCACGAGGTGGAGGAGGTGGAGGGGACTCATCTTTCGGAGATTCGATTTGATTTGGAGACACTGGAGTATTTTCTTCAACAGGTTTCCTTGGACCTGCACCTTCGCTTTTTTGGTTGTCTGGTGGTGATCCCACACCTGTGTACAGGCGATTTGGCTGTGAAAGAGGCACACTTTGGTTATACGCTAGGTTGTTAGCAACAAATGATGGAGTGGTAGTCTCAGACTGGGCCTGTTCATTCTGATCGTGACATTTTTTAATTGCACCAGCTGCGGTGTTTGTATAGGATTTAGTGACTGCCTGTGACTGGTTCTGCTCTGTCTGATCATGACCACTGGTAGATACTGGGACCTTTGGTGTTGGTTCCACAGCTGGGTACATAGGATTTGGCTTCAATGCAGCTAACACTTCGTTATGTGATAGATTTCCAACCTTCAAAATGTTAGCCTGTGACTGGCCCTGCCCTGTCTTATCTTGAACCTCTACAGTAGCTGTGGTGTTTGTGCCAGTTACGACAACGTTGGGATTCTGGCCTAACGGAGGATCCCCAGTCCTCCTCTTGCACCAGATCGTGAGGACGATGACACCAATCAGGACAATGCCGACTCCTGTACCACAGATGGAGCCGATGAGAACAGGTAGGGGAAAACTGGGAGCAGATTCATGGGAAGTGTCGAAAGTGATTTCAAGGCGTACCGTTAGTGGTGCTGTTGTTATGTCTGCAGACTTTGTTGTTGAGTCAGGATTGTAACAGTTACTAACATTGTCAGATTGGTTAGCAAGGTCCTGCTTGATTGATGTATAGCCTACAGAATATGCTGTTTGGTCTGGATTGCTTTTTGTGTTCCCAAATGAAGAAGATGTTGACACTTGAGATGAAGCAAATGGGGTATGAGTACCATTAGCTGTGGGGCCTGCAAGGTGTGCTATCGGGCTAGTATCGCTTTCTGGGCCGCCAAATGATGAAGATGTTGACACTGCAGACGGGGCAGGAAGATCAACAGGTGGGGTTGCCCTCGTCTGTTCACAGATCAGGTCTTCAGGATTAATATCTTTAAGCTTTTGCCCGCGGAAGTTGTCAGGTTGGGCACAAGTTATCTGGGTTTCGAACAAATCATATCCATTCATTTTTAGCCTAAAAGGAACCATCGCACAGTCGCACTTCCATGGGTTGTTGTCAAGTTGTAACTCAGATCTGATGGCTGATAGCATGGCATGAACAAACGGGGGAAGGAAGGTTAACTGATTTCCCTGCAGGAACAAAAAGGTGAGCTTAAGATTAGTGAACATACCGGGTTGGATAGAAGTTATGTGATAGAAGTTATTTGGTACATTAGAGAATGCACCAGTCTGGATAGAGTCAATCTGGTTTTCCTGCAGGTACAAATGTTTGAGCTCGGGTACGTCAGTGAATATATTTTGCAGGATAGAGGTTATCTGGTTGGAGGCCAAGTCCAAAGTAGAGAGTTTAGGTAGATCATAGAACACACCGGACCGGATGTCATTTATATAGTTCTTGTTTAAAAGCAGGTCTTGTAACTCAGGTAGATTTGAGAATGCTCCTGGTTGGATGTGATATATCTGGTTGTTAGACAAAGACAACCATCGGAGCTGGGTGTTTGAGAAAGCACCAATTTGTAGGTCTTTTATGTTGTTTGAAGGAAGGTCCAGATGCCTCAGCAAAATGTGATTTGAAAAGGTCCCAGGCTCAATATGGTTTATCTGATTACTTTGCAAATACAAGTAAGTGATGGATTTCGGGAGGTTCTGCGGGAAGCTGGCGATCTGATTGTTTGCCAAGTATAAGACGGAAATGTCAATTGGTAGGTCTTTGGGGATGGTAGTGAAGCCCAGACCGTCGCAGTTGCAGCAAGGGCTATGAAGCGTCAGGCCATTAGGTGTAATGCAGGGTGAGGATGTTGAACAGCTGCATCCAGCTTCTGGTACTTCGGGCTCCTTCAGGATGATGAGAAGGAAAATCAGCATGTGTCTCAGCCTCTTCCCCATTCTGGCACCTGAAGAGAACAGGAAGAAGATTTAAATCCACACAACCAAAAAGTTGTAACATGACATGCAGATGTCCAGGTCAGGGTCATTGGAACTTCCACAACATAAAAAAACTAGAGTTCGGCGACCTCATACGTCCATGAAATATTTAGAGCTTTTGTAAATTTTATGCAAATGCCTTAACCATTTACATAATTTATGCATGGTGATGTTCATCATTGACTGTCACAAGTATAAAGTTCCTATCATCAGTCATTAAGCGGATTTGCTATTTTTGTATATGTTATGCAAACCAGTTCGTCATTTGCATATTTGGTATCTGCTTATGTTTCACCTATAAAAACTTACATGTGTTGCATTTACTGAAGTTCATTTATTGAAAACAATAGAATAGATTTCCTCATTGATTATGCAAATAAAGTCCTCATTCGCATAAAATGTATATCATTATGAACATCTTTGCCTAAGCCACCTGCAATTTTGGCAATCCGTCATTCCTTTCTATAGTTATCCTCTTTGGAGTGTCTTAACAAAAAACGCCCCTGCAGTTCCAAAATTAAATGTAAGGGGGCTGAAACTTGCCCCACTTTGTCACGACGTTGAAAGTTATCTACCACCCACATCATGTCCGGTACAACAGATACATTGAAATAACGGCTATGATAGAATATTCTCATTAATCATGCAAATGTAATCTAATTTTGCATAATTAGTATTTCATCTTGTACAACATTATCTAAGGTACCTACATACCAAAAATCATGAAAATCCGTTGTTCCTTTCTTGTTGTCCACTTCTGAAGTTTTTGACAAAAATGCCCCTGCTATCCCAAAACTAGCAGCTAGGGGGCCCAAATTTATGTCACTTATTTCTGAGCACAAGTGCTACCTAACACCCAAAAATCGGGACCATACCTTGTTCAGAACACGAGATAGCAAAATCGGAAGTTGCGCTGCAGTACCAAGAAAAGCCGCTAGGGGGCCAAAAATCTAATCATTTCTAACTTTCATCACACCCGACCAACACACCAAGTATGAAACCAATCCATCCAGCCGTTCTTGAGTTATCCTGTTCACAGACAGACAGACAGACAAACGCTAGTGAAAATATAACCTCCATGACATTTCATGGAGGTAAAAATGCATCGACGTCAAGCCTCCAGTTTTAAGATCCCTCTGAGCCGTACTGAGAGACGCCGGTAATCGTTCACTCCCCAGCTATCATAAATGTTGCATATTTATTGTCTAAACTTGTGATTTTATGTAAAATTGTTAGACGGTATTACAATATGTTTTAAGGTGTTTGCAATAAGTTTTAAACAATGTCAATTTTGAACAAAGTCTCCTTCGTTTCACAACCTTTTTTTAATTCTTCTGTAGACGTTTCGGCGACTATCTGTCACCTTCATCAGTACAAAATGAAATAATTTG